>NC_056739.1:1181402122-1181702122 GCF_019279795.1 Protopterus annectens
TGAGGATGTCCTGGTTTACTGATGGGGGACGGGGTGGGGTGAAGTTTTCACTGAACTTGTCTGCCAGCAGGTTGGCTATATCTATGGCATTTGTGTATGTGCTATTCTTGACTACCAATTCAGAGTAGATTTGGGAGTTACCTTTGAGATTGTGGACATATGCGAAGAAGACCTTGTGATTGTCCTTAATGGATGTGGCCAATTTGTACTCAAAGTTAGCTTTAGAGGATTTCACCAATGACCTTATTTACTTGTTCTGACAAAGGAGAGATTGCTTCCAACTTGGCACCTGCTCCGTCTTGGTCCTGGACAGCATTTTTTCTTTTTATTATAGAGTCTGTTTATTGCTGCTGTCCACCAGACAAGTTTACTCTTCCTTGAGTAAGATGATTTGGTCCTGTCAGTTATTGCTGAGTCCATGCAGCTATATAGGTACTCACAGAGTTTTTTTGTGTGTGCTTGGACATTGGTGCTTGTTCCAACTGAAGGGATGGTGGCTGTGAAGCTGCTTATACCTGCTCTCAGAAGGTTGTAGTCAGCTTTGGAAAGTTTTTTTTGTTTGATCCTGGCAAGGGGGAGGGGTCAGGGAGATGGTGACTTCAAAAGTGATTGCTTTATGGTCAGATCTTACCAAGGAGGATGACACTGTGGGGGTGCTACAGAGGCTACTCATGTTGGTTAGTGCCAGTTAGATGATATTTTCACCTCTTGTGGGGGTGTCGACCAGCTGATCCAATGCATTGGCATTGACAAAGTCGAGGAATCTCTGGGCATTCATGTTTGAGCTAGAATAGGTCTTCCACTCCATGGTTGGGTAAAGTCACCCAGGATCAGGGTAGAGGTTTGAATCTTGATGGATTCAAGTAAGTCCAGATAAGTGGAGTGGGCCTCCTGGATCATGGTTGGGGTTCTGTAGCTAGCTATGATCTGAATAGGTGTTTTGTCAACAGTTATCTGCACCTGGAGTTTCTCCTGTATGTCATACTGTTTGACCAGCCTGGAGTTGTGTATGTCTTTGATAAATATTGAAACTCCACCTCCTTTGGCTTTGTAGCCCTCTGTTTGGGGTCTGAAAGTATGGTAAGATAAGTAACCTGGTAAGGCTGGGGTGCTCTCCGGAGCTTCGAACCAGATTTCAGTAACTGCACAAATGTCAGCATCTTCCAGGTTGAGGAATACTTCCAATGAGTGCAGTTTCATGTTAAGACTCCTAGCATGTAGCAGCATGACCTTTAAATTTCGTTCAGAAGAATTTTTCACATTGGTAATTTTGTCCTCATGACTTTGCCTAAAAAAGACACTATGGGGGAGGCTTCATGGTTCTACTTTCAAATGTTAAAATACCGCAATGTCGAATTCCAAAATCCCGAGATGAGAAACTCGAATATTCAAAACAGTGAAACTTTAAAACATGAAGATTCACATTACCAAAAATAATACTCTATCCCTTTAAATATCCTCAAACCTAATGTAACCAACATGGCACATATGACGTACAAACTCTAAACCACTATAGGACTGAATTACCAAAAACAGAAGTAAGTGCTATTTTTAAAACTCTAATATATAAGGTAGAAACTAATGTATAAGCAAACAAACATTGCCATTTCAACTGTATACCTAATGTCTGCACAAATAACCTTAGTGAATTATAAATTATTTCAGACATATTACTTTCTTTTACATTTTTGCACACAAAATATATTAACTCCAAGATTGCACTTCATTAATTATTGGGCAACTTCACCATTCCGCACAGCTTTATAATTGATATTCGGAATGTCGGTAAAGTAATCCTCGATGTTTTCTGGTTTCAGTGTTCTGTACATTTAGCTTTCTCATCTCAGAATGTGGTAGAAACATCGTTATTAAATTATCACGTATGACATAGGCAAGCCTACATTTATATAAATGTAAATAAACCATCAAAAAAGGCACTCAGTGTGAATAAACCAAAAATAGAACAAAATACTGAAGGCTGAATTAGTGTAAAAACTGTTAAACCAATGCTTTCGTCAGATAGACTTCTTCAGAAATACAGATGCATTAAAACTTGCACACACACACACACACACACACACACACATATATATATATATATATATATATATATATATACACACACACACTGAACCTTTAATTACACCAATCAATCAATTATAGAATTGAAAGAATAAAAATCAGTGGTTTAAAACAATTTTAAAACAACTTAATCTTTCCATAAAACGTACAACAAATTTAAAGAACCAGTTTTCTGTCAACCAGAAAAAAATTAGTGTTGACAATATCATTTAACCTAGGTGGGCTGTCTGCCCTTAACTTCAGCTGCCATAATGTCTCACTTCTCTCCACTCTGTTTTTCATATTACCACCCCTTAAATATTTGTCTATATGTTCCACAATAGAAAAAGTAAATTTCTTATATGAAGTACAAATAACGGAATGTCTGTATAAAGCATTGTTTACATCTTTAGTTTTGATGGCATAACAGTGTTCTTAAATACACTTGTTCAGGTGTCATAACTATATAGAAGGCAGAACATCCTGAACACAAAGCTATATATACCACATTCTGAGTACTACAGTTAAATCTACCAGGTACACTAATAGTATAGTTTAGATGTTGTAAACTAACACAAGGACCTTCATGTATATATCTACAAGTGTTGCAACTGTAACATTTGTACAGACCCTTAGACCTATCAGTAGAGGGAAGAGATAATTTTTCAAAATTTTAAAGGTCTGCATAAAAAAAATCTAGTCTCTCCTTGCTTTCCGTTTCATCATCATCTCTTTCCACTTTGAATTATATTTTTTGCTTGTGCTATGTATAGGAGCCTTAACTGTGTTGCTCTGGAATACCCCTTCAAATTGGGTAATCCCAATCTGCCCTTTTCTATAGGAAGAATAAGCTTATTCCACTTGGCTCTTGCAGTCTTCCCTTCCCAGATAAAATCATTCAGCTCTTTATTAATTGTTAACCACAACTTCTCCTCTGGCTGATAAAAATACACCTGACCTGTGTATAAGAATAAAGGGACTGAAAACATGTTAACTGCTTGTATCTTACTATTGATATACATATAACAAAGCTTCCATTTTCTCAGTTTATGTATTATCTTTTATTCTCTTCCCACATATCCTTAGCTGCCACATGGGAATAAATTAAATTCTCCTAAATACTTTATTTTATCATGTCCTCATAAGTATGGATATTGCTGAACCAATTTGTATGTGGGTACATAATTTACCTATATTGCCTTTGTTTTAGCTTCATTAATTTTGTATCCCAAAAAGATTTGAAACTATCTCAATATGTTCTACAACACTGTCATGTCCCTTTCTGGTTTTGCCAGATATAATATAGTGCCATCTGCAAATAAATCCAGCTTTTCTTCACTACCACACCAATTATATCCTTGAATTTCTGAGTCCCTTATTTCCTTTGCCAATGGTTTTAAATATAATGCAAATAATAAAGGGGAAAGAGAACACCCCTGCCTGGTTCCTTGCTTACGCAGAGGTTATCAGACTGGACCCCAACCACTTTAATATTCACATCTGAGCCCTCATATATCCTCCTAATCAACCTTACAATTTTATCAAGGAATGTAAATGCTTCCATCGCTTCATAAAGCCCCAGTGTATTCTGTCAAATGTTTTCTCTGTGTCAAGACCCAGCAGCAACAGTGGTATTTTCTTACATGCTGCTTCCTTCTGGATCATCAGTGTTCTGTTAATGTTGTCAAATGTTTGCTTCCCCTCCAAAAAACTACAATGATCCATATCTATCAATCTTGACATCACTTTTGCCATTCTTTTAGCTGTTAGACATAAACACTTTATAATCATGGTTTAGTATTGAAATTGGCCTGTATGAAGCTGGATCTGATGGATCTTTACCCTATTTAGGTATTACAGCTACCACCACTTTCTTCCAGGATGTTGGCACTTCTCCTCTTAAATTACTGTTAAACAAAACCTTCCAGATGTTCATCATTTTTTCTCTCCCAGCTTTCACACTTCCACAGGAATACCATCTTTTCCTGGGGACTTTCCAGTAGATTGGTTATACATCACCATTTTTATCTCATCTCCTGTCCTATTAGTAATTGAGCCTCCTCTACCTCTATCCTTAGCATATTTAATTCTTCCATAAACCTTTCCATTTGTACCTTTTCTTGATTTCTATATTCCTCTGCTTTATACAGACGTTCATAGAATTTCTGAAATGCTTCTAATACTTTTACAGGATCCCTCGTTATCTTTCTTATTATAGGCTCCCTAGGCTTGGTGACAGCCCTTTCTACTTTCTTTTGCCTGAGTTGTGCTAAAAGTTTTTGTGCTCTAGAGTTATCAAAAAATTGTTGCTTAACAGCAATCTTTCTAAACTCATGCATATTATCGAGGTAATCACTTTTCTGTTTAGCATTCTGCAGTTGTTCCTTCTCTTGTTCTGTGAGATTCCCCATATTTTGCAATACATTATCAGTCCTTCTAAATAATTCATTACTTCTTAACCATATCTTCCTTTCTTTTATTTCCACCTTATTTTTGAAATCCACTTACATTTTATTTCACTCCCAGCTATATTTTCAGAAAAAATGTTAATAGCTCCTGAATAATTTACACTACCCATTCCTTAAATTCCTCTATTTTTCAACAGATAGGTGTGAAAGCACCAGTGTCTCATTTTTATTTCATTACCTCGTCTTTTTATTTTAATTATTGGTGCATGATCTGAAATAGTTATTGGGTGTGTATCAAGACCTTCATTTAAATGCACATGTTCCTGTAAAATGTAAATTCTGTCTAGCCTAGCCCAGTTTTTGAATCTTGAGGAATAATATGTGAATTCACTCAGAACACCTAGTACTGAATTCACATCTTCCATGACAAATATTTTTATAAATTTATTTAAACATCTACCCTGCTTTGCTATATTTTCCCATCTGGGCACCCCAGACACATGTTCACTGTTGCAAATAAAATTACAGTCCCCACCTATAAGTAATATTCCTTGCTGAAAGTTGATTATTTCTCCAAGAATTTTCTTAAGCTCCATTAGAGCAGGTTTTGGTGGAATATAAATACATGCCAGTGAATTCCTCCTCCCTTGCTAGTAGCCCCTTAGTACTATAAATATACTAGTATTGTCTTTTCTATCCTCTTCTATTACTATTGCAATTAATATAAGTACTCCTCTCTTCCTTTGCCCCAGGTATTGCACAAAATAACCATCCTAAAAACCTTTCTTTATCAAATTCACATGTTTAGTTCTTTCCAAGTGTGTCTCCTGTAGCATAGCTATTTGCACTGTACATTCTTAATACAGTTCACTACTCTTTTTTTTGTATTTATCTGTAGGACCATTAACGTGTAAAGACATTATAGAAAGCATCATATTCTTGAGAAACTATTATTCCCACCTTTTATGTAAACAGCATGTTGTTAAATGTCCAGTTTCAGCCTTTGCATTACATGCATGCACTGTTTGGCAGGTTAATCTTTTATACAGTTTCTTGTCATCTCCGTTTCAACCTGTCACATCTTACAGAACATTTGTTTTGCTGAAAACCCTCAAACAAAAATACACACACACACACACACACACACACACACACACACACACACACACACACACACAATATCCCCCTAAAACCTATTAACTAAATGATAACACAAAAACTATGTACATTTTCAAATATTGAGGTTTTGCCCTCCTAACAAGAACAAATGTTCCAAACTGACAGCCACACATACAGACTTAAGATGACCAAAAAGAATGGTTATCCATGCTAAGATGCATGGTACAGCCTGCAATTCTATTAAGTGTCGTCTGGTTTTGTCTTATCTTTATAGCTCTCTCAGCTGGAAAAACACTTGAATGCATTCAGAAAACATTTTCTCCAAGCCATTTCTCTTTATCATATTGTCTGCTAGACATGAAACCACACACAAAACTGTTTGCTAGACAAAAAACTGATAATATTCAATTAAATGTAAAACACTTGTAGTCCAAAAAATGGCAGGTAGTTCCAGTGTAAAAAAACTCTTCTTTATTCAACCACAGACGTATAAGTGCTTTCACAGATAACTTCTGCTTCTTCAGATACAAATGCATGCTGTCTACTATGTATCTTATATACCTTGGACCAACTAATTAAGTCACAATCATCTTAAGGAAACATTCTTCATTAAGTAAAAATATTCAGTCCTTCACTGCGAAAACATGATTCTAAAAAGTGTAATGCATAACACATAAAAAACACATGTATAAAGAATACATATATAAAAAATGCACATATAAATATACAGACATAAAAATGTGCTCAAATATAAACATATACTGTTAAGAATCTCTAATACTTAATGTAAGTAAACATGTCATAAAATGACTTAACATTTCATTTATTCAATGGTCTTGATTTAAGTTTTGGTCTTATGGGTATCCTATCTTTTAACCCATGCCCGGAATCTGCTTTCAGTCCATCCATTTTGCCTCAAGCTGTTCTGTCCTGTGTCTAATATCCCCCATTCTGATGTTGTCATATATTTTACCTATAACTAAAAAAGTAAATTACATTAAGTATTAGAGTTGACTAGAAGAACCATGTGTACATTGTAAATGAAGTAGAGACTGGATATGGGAAATGGAAATCAACAGGAAGAAAACCAGCAACCCAGAAACTGACAATAAATGTGGCATTACAAAGCATTAATTATATTTCTGAAACATGACAAAACAAGAAAACCTGGAAATATTGGACTTCTTTGACTTTGTTAAACTTTTAGGCGACCCCAAAGCATATGCCCTACTTCATGCTATTAATGTTTCTAAGTACATTTAGCAGAGGGGATAACAGGAGATGAGATAAAAATGGTGATGTATAACCAATCTAGCAGGAAAGTCCCCAGTAATAGATGGTATATTCCTATGTAAGTTTGGAAGCTAGGAGGGAAAAAATGATAAAGATCTGGAAGGTTTTGTTTAACAATATTTTAAGAAGAGGAGAAGTGCCAACATCTTGGAAGAAAGTGGTGGTAGCTGTAATACCTAAACAGAGTAAAGTTCCATTAGATCCAGCTTCATACAGGCCCATTTCAATAAAGTGTTTATGTCTATAATGACTAAACAAATGGCAAAGGTGATGCCAAAATTGATAGATCTGGATCAATGTGCTTTTGTGGAGGACAGGCATGATGATCCAGTGGGAAGCAGAATGTAAGCAGATACCACTGTTGTTGGTGAATCTTGATGCAGAAAAAACATTTGACAGAGTAAGCTGGGACATTATGAGCAGAGCAATGGAAGCATTTGCATTTCCTGATAAAATTATAAGGTTGATTAAGAGGATATAAAGTGGGTGGGGTCCTCTTTGATAATTTCTGCTGGAGTACATGAACCAGGCAGGGGTGTCCTCTTTCCCCATTGTTGTTTGATTTATATTTAGAACCATTTGCAAAAAAAAAAAAAAAGGGCGGGAGCAACTCAGAAATTCAAGGATATAATTGGTTTGGTAGTCATGAAACGCTGGCTTTCTTTGCAAATGATATTTTATACCCAATAAAACCAGGAAAGGATATTTCAGTGTTGTGGAACATTTTGAAACAGTTTCAAGTTTTTTTTGGGATCCAAAATTAATGAAGATAAAACAAAGGCAATAGCTATGAATTATGTACCCACACAAATTGGTTCAGCAATACCCATATTTATGGGGACATGATAAAATGAAGTACGTAGGAGTATGGGTTAAAAAGGATTCTGTTATGGTAGTTAAGGAGATGTAGGAAGAGATTAAGCAAAAGATAATACAGAAACTGAGAAATTGGAAGCTCTGTTTTATGGATATAGATAGCAAAATACAAGTGGTCAAAATGTGTTTAGTCCCCTTAGTTTTATACACAGGTCAGGCATATTTTTATCAACCAGAGGAGAAGTTGTGGACAGCAATTAATAAAGAGTTGAAGGATTTTATCCGGGAGGGGAAGATGGCAAGAGTCAAGTGTGATAAGATGGTGTTTCCAATAGAACAAGGTGGTGTGGGATTACCTGATCTAAAGAGATATTTCAGAGCTACAAAGTTAAAGCTTCTATACATAGCAGAAGTAGAAATCTATAATTCAAAGTGGAAAGGGATGATGAGGAACCGGGGGGAACAAGGAGGGACTGGGACTTTGAATGGATTTCCTTAAGGAGAATAACAATGATCATACAGAATATTATAAAGTTTCAGAAAGTATTCTAAGTACTGAGCCAAAACAGGAATGGAGAAAGATTATTCTGACAGGGATGACTGTAATTAGGGATACGGACAACAGGCAAAATGGGGGTTGGAATTTACTGGAGAAAACTGGAAAAGGGACCAAGGTACTGGGAGCAAATAATTAGAGAGGAAAATATAATAGAATGGGAAGAGGCCAATAATTTATTTGGACTGCAGACTAGAGATTGCCTTCCTTATGAAGGATTAATACTAGAGCATAGGCAAAGAGAAAGAAATATGGGGATCATAAGTGAAAGACCAGCACTGGCAGAGTTTTAATACAATCTGGAACAGAAGTTGCTGTAAAAAAAGTGATACTTAGTGCAGCATATAAAATGTTGCATAATAACTATAAGAATCAATTACAGGAGGTTAGAAAGGATTGTGAAAAGAGATTGGATAAACAATTCATAAAGAAACAATGGGGGATATATGATTGACTCCCAAATATGCAACAAAGTGAAGACAATTTAGGATCTTTCCTTGAAAGTGTTTACATAGTTATTTTTATACCCCAAGTAGACACCAAAGAATTTTTCCTCGGGTAGATATCAAACGTTGGAGGTATGATGGGGAAGAAAAAGGTTATTGGGAACATTTTGTGGGGGACTGTAGTGAGTTGGCAGATTTTAAAAATAAGTGATGTATAATGTTTGCAACTAAAATATGTTAATATGGTTTGTTTTTATTTATATAAATGCATGATTGACTATGTCATAAGTGATAATTTAATAAATATGATTGTTGTTTAAAAAATGGACATTTTTGGAACAATTCATGCAGAAAAAAAATTAGAGGAGGAATAGGGTTTAAGAGAAGGCAGTCACTAAATAATTTACATAATGTAGCTTGTATTATATGATATATAACAATATATGTGATGTATAATGATTGTAAATGTAAACTTGTTAGTATGTTTACTTTTATATAAATGTAAGTTTGTCTATGTTACAAGTGATAAGTCAATAAAGGTGTTTTAAAAAAGTAATAACTAAGCAAACATGAAAATGGAGAAAAAAATTTGCCTATATGAATGACTGAAAGTAAAGGTTCACAAAATAGGCAAGAGGGGTGGAATTTACAGCAGATAACTGGCAAATGAAGCAAGGTACTGGGAGCAAATAATTAGTGAATGAAAGGTAATCAAATGGGATGAGGCTAAGGATACATTTGGACTGTAGGTTAGAGACTGCCTTCCCTAGCAGGGATTGATATCAGAGTATAGGCAAAGAGAAAGGGATAAGGGAATCTTACATGAAAGACGTCCTCTATATAGAGTTTTTAGATAAGTCTAGAACAGAAGATGCTGCTAAAAATGATAATTAGAAGAGCATATAAAATATTGCATGATAACTATAAGAATAATTAAGAGAAGACTGGAAAAGATTGAGATGAGAGGCCATAAAAGTACTTTACAAGAGAACAATTGGAGGATATATGTAAAACTTCCAAGTATGCAACAAAGTCCAGAAGCTTTAGGATATTTGCTTGGAATAGTTTGCATTGGTATTTATACCCCAAGCAGACTTCAAAGAATTTTTCCTCAGGCAGATGTAAATTTTGGAGATGTGATGGGGAAGAAAAAGGTACATGGAAAAATATGTTTTGGGAGTGTAATTAATTGGTAATTTTTAAAAATTCCCTACAGAGTACTCTGTCAGAAATATTGGGTGAGCAAATGGCTGTAACAACGGAAATTATTTTTGAGCTGGGACATAGAATCTATCTGAATTTGCCTAGATATACTAAGGCGTTATTAAGTTTAATTTTGTTGGCTGCCAAAAAAGCAATTACTATATGTGATGCCTGTGCACTGGCCCAGTAATCAAGGAGCCTCAATCCTCACCACTAACACCAGTGAGGGGCATCCACATTGGGAGGATAACAAGTACACACACAGTAAAGTACAATTTCCCTTAAGAGCACACAGAGATCACAGTCAGTCTGGGGCTGGTTTCTCCCTTTCTCTCCAGAGCCCCAATAAGACTCCCCACTGACACAGCTATAGGATTCAGAGCTCAACCGAGTGGTCAAGTCAAAACCTCCAGCACCCTCTCTGTCCAATCAGTGCTTCGTGTCCCTGCCCAAGTAGCTGACACACACACACTTTGATATTTGAGTTATATACAACACATAGACACTCTTTGGGAAGGCTGGCATAGGTTCACTAGCAATGCCCCCTTCTGCGCAGACCATAAGGTAGTACCGACTGCCACAAACCACTACTATCAGCTACTATAAAGGCCCTTACCAAAGGGTGTCCATTTCTATGGTGCAGTGTTATTACTATACAACTGGCATGTTTGACACACAGCAAGCTTATTGGAGTGGCTTGTACAGTATCACCAAATACATGCAAGTACTCTAAGAGCTTGAATTATCTCTACACGAAACAGCTACAGTTAAAAGGTTTAAAAATATTTAATAATAAATAATAAAAACACAAGACAATACTCATTAATTCAACACAGTGACAACATGGAGTTAAGAAATCACAGGAAATACTTTAAAACAACATTGTAAGACAGTCTGACATAAATATAGAAAACAGCTAGACTTCTTCTTCTTCTTTCAGCTTTTTCCCGGTTAGGGGTCACCACAGCGGATCACCTGTCCGCTCATGATTGGCAGTGGAATTTTACAGTGTTGAGTTGCCAGGCCGGCGCCTAACCTTCCACAGAAGGCACACACATGCACACACTCATGCCTAGGGCCAATTTAGAGTGTCCGATCCACCTACAGCATGTCTTTGGGATGTGGGAGGAAACCGGAGCACCCAGAGAAAACCCACGCGACCACAGGGAGGACATGCAGACTCCGCACAGAAGGCACCCCAGCCGAGGATTGAACTGGAAAACCTCTTGCTGTGAGGCAGCAATGCTAACCGCTGCACCACTGTGGCCGTCCAGAAAACAGCTAGACTAATCTTGCTATATTCCTATCTATCTCTAAGAGAAATACTAAGATCTAAATCCTACTTACAAGGCAAAGTGCCAGTGAGTTATCAACTTCAGAACAAAATACAAAATGTACTGCTTGCTTTATGAGATAGTCCTTACATTGATAATACATATTACTGTTGAGTCATTCCAGATTTCATCATTCTTGTCACTTCTGATTTAGTTCCCAGGCTAACAGAACTCAGAATTTAACATTTCTTTGTGGTCTACAGCTGCTAGGAAGTCACAGCAATAAAAGACACTTTACATAGGAAACCAAGTAATTATCTCTGTCTTAAGACAGTAGAAAGAATTTCCAGCTGCAGACATCCTGTCTCCTAGCTTGAGATCACAAACAGTCATAAAATTATTTACTTATCAGCTTTCTTCCCGTACAGTGCACTGTGATTACATTTTTGAAGCTCAGCACATAGCACAGTTTTCTTACATTTGTCAGACAAGCTTGTGGATCATATTAATATTTACAAGGGCATAGAATTATTTACAAAATTCTATCTAGCTAGGCTGTTAGCCTCTCAGTTTATCACATTTCTCCCCCCCCCAAGAACTCAAAGCTAGTTTTTCAAGTGTCCCATGAGAAATACTTGAGCTTGAGATGGTTGGGTCTATCTGGGTATACCTTGCCCCATTCCTTGTTTTGAGAGCCCATCTGCGTTGACGTTGCTAACCTCACTGCAGTGCTGCACTGACATATCATATGCTTGCAACCCTAGGCTCCATCTTAGCAACTTGACATTTTTCTGGCTGGCTCGATGTAACCATATTAGGGGATTGTGATCTATAACTACAGTGAATTTCCTTCCATACAGATAAAGCTGAAGTTTCTGCAGTGCCCACACTATGGCTAGACATTTCTTTTCTACAGCTGCATAGAATTCCTCCCTGGGCTGGTGCCTATGACTAAGATAAACCACTGGGTGCTCTTCTCCCTCTGAAGAAATCTGGCTAAGTACAGCCCCCCCCCCACCAAATGCTTTGAAGCATCCATCTGCACAACAAATTATTTGCTATAATCTGAACTAGCTAACACAGGTGGTCTTCCCGAAGCTTCTTTAAGATTCTGGAATGCCTACTCGCATGCTGGGATCCACACTACCTTATCTGGCCTGTTTTCCTTGTCAGGTCTGTGAAGGGAGCAGCTATGGCACTATAACTGAGGACAAACTTTCTGTAGTATCCTGCTGAAGAAACAATTTCCTTTTAAGAGCACACAGAGATCACAGTCAGTCTGGGGCTGGTTTCTCCCTTTATCTCCAAATCCCCAATAAAACTCCCCACTGGCACAGCTATATGGTTCAGATCTCAGCTGAGTAGTCAAGTCAAAACCTCCAGTACCCTCTCTGTCCAACCAGTGCTTTGTGTTCCTGCCCAAGTAGCTGACACACACACTTTGAGATGTGATTTATATACAAACACACAAACACTCCTGGGGAAGGCAGGTTCACTAGCTATGCCCCCTTCAGCCCAGACCATAAGGCAGTAATCACTGCCACCAGCTACTAATAAGGCCCTTCCCAAAGGGTGACCAATTCTACTGTGTAATGTTACTGTCATCCAAATAGTACGTGTGACCGAGGGCTAAGGCTATTGGAGTGGGTTGTACAGTACCACCAAATACATGCAATTACTCAATAAGAACTTAAATTATCTCTACACAAAACAGCCACAGTTAAAATGTTTAAAAATATTTAATAATAAATAATAAACACACAAGACAATACTCATTAATACAACACAGTGACAACAGAGAGTTGAGAAATCATAGGAAATACTTTAAAACAACATTGTAGGACAGTCTGACATAAATATAGAAAACAGCTAGACGACTTCTTCTTCTTTCAGCTTTTTCCCGGTTAGGGGTCGCCACAGCGGATCACCTGTCCGCTCATGATTGGCAGTGGACTAATCTTGCTATATTCCTATATCTCTCTAAGAGAACTACTAAGATCTAAATCCTACTTACGAGGCAAAGTGCTGGTGAGTTGTCAGCTTCAGAACAGAATACAAAATGCACTTCCTTCTTTCTGAAATAGTTCTTAAATTGATAATACACATTACTGCTGAGTCATTTCACATCACGTCATTCTTGTCACTTCTGATTTAGTTCCCAGACTAACAGAACTCAAAATTTAACATTTCTTTGTGATCTGCAGCTGCCAGGAAGTCACAGTAATAAAAGACACTTTACATATGAAACCTAGCAATTATCTCTGTCTTAAGACAATTGAAGAATTTTCAGCTGCAGACATCCTGTCTCATAGCTTGAGATCACACACAGTCATACAATTCTTTACTTATCAGCTTTCTTCCAATAGGGTGCACTGTGGTTACAAAGTTCAGCACATAACAGTTTTCTTACATTTGTCAAACAAGCCTGTGGATCATACTAATATTTACAAGGGCATAGAACTATTTACAAAATTCTATCTAGCTAGGCTGGCAGCCTCTCAGTTTATCACACTATAAAATGGAAATCAAAGTCTAAACCAAATGTACTTTAAGTACTGAATATTATAAAAGAGATAAACGAGCTGGGAAATGGATATTCAGAAAAGGGAAGGAGCAAATTACATAGAAATAAGTGGAAATTATGGGAACAACACATGCAGAATAATGTTCAGGAGGAGGTGGAGGAGTGAGGTTTAAGGGAAGGCAGGAATTCTGCAAATTATTTAGTTTTTTACTGATGATAATTACAAAAAAAGGCATGTGATAAATAATTATGTAAATGGAAAAATGTCAGTATGGTTTTTCTTTCCTTTTAATGTATGTTTGCATATGTTATAAGTAGTAATTTAATAAAGTTGTTTTACAAAATAAATATCCCAGGTAACCAAGACTGGGCAACTGGAAACCAGCAGTCCAGTAGCTTACTGACCAAGGACTGCTGAGCTTTATGGCAAGCACATACTGGCTTACAGGAGTACATAGACCCCCCCCACAATTAGCATGTGTGCCTGGCAAAGGAAGTAGGCTGGATCTTCAGGCCCTTTAGCACCGGCAAACACCCATGCCCATTTATGGTGACATTACATGAAGTGACCACATTTAGAAAAGAAATCAAGTACTTCTGTCTGTTTTTTTTTTTTTTTTTTTTAGGAATGCTGAAAGTGCCTGGTAGCCATTATCTGGAGTTGTCTGTTTTAAAAAAAGTTCATTTGTTAGCAGTACTTCCCACTCCCATACTCATTCCATCTACATAAGCACTGCCTCTATATTCTATTCCCTTCACAGCTCTGACAGTATTTACTGGTGGATAAAGTATTCACTGTTGCTCCCACACCTTCACCAAATGTCTTTCTTTCTCCTGGATTCCTTACATATTTCTCCTGTTCTCTGCCCCCTTTTTAAAGCTTTGAATTCTACTTTATCATCCTCATCGTGCAGTGCTTTTCAGATCACAGGAGCTCATTTTTCTTCATGCCTGAATTCCATTGATTGATGTAAATTACTATTACCACTTTTGTTGTGACAGTTAAACTCAATGTACATGGCTTCTCCACCCAGCATTTCCACTGCTAGATCATCCCAGATACACTAATCAATTTATTTAAATATACTTAATCCAAAATATTATCTAGGTCTAGCCTACACTAATCAATTTATTTAAATCTACTTAATCCAAAATATTATCTAGGTCTAGCCTTTGCTGTGTAAAGTATATTTCATTGTAAGTTAAATAAAAAAATCAAGAACAGTAGAATGTAACACGCAGAGTTTAATACAACAAAACATACAACAATGAAAGCATATCAGAATATAACTAAGATAAATGAAGTCTGCATTCAGAAGCAAATACATGTATCAGCTTAAGGAAAAACAATGATTAAAAGATGAAGGTTCACTTGAAATTGTACAGACAGCAATAAGTGTTACTGACAAAAAAATACAAAGTGAAAAGAAGCATGAACTGCTAAAAAGTTCCACTAAAAACAAAACAAAAAATTGAAGTCTTTGCAAATATGGAATCCACCAATGATTACCTGTAAGACAGACTGTGAACTAAGCAGTAAGTGCAGTCCATCAAGTAGTTTGTTTTGTTTTATGGGAGCAAGAGGCCAATAAATTCATGTGGATCTACAAGTCCTTTTATTCTTGAAATTCTTAAAATCCAACTCAGCCACCAAACAAACTGATAAAAGTATGAAGAACAGAATGCTGTGAACAACTCAGGTGCCACTATATTGGAGTTGTTCACAGTGTTCTGTACGTCATATTCTTGAAATTCTCCAAACAGCATTTCGTCACAACGCTGTGATCTACAGTATCTGTCTACACCTAATCTCCAAACAAAAAGGTCACACACAAAGTACTACAGTACTGGTTGTGAAAAAAAATCAGCTGTTACCTGATTTCATATACTTTTTAATTTACAGCAGAGATATAATGGTAGGCTTAGAAGAAATATCTGGCCACACATTAGATCACATTTATAGCTATAAAGCCATCATGATGCCCCATTACATTGGGCTTAAGCAGCTATATGGATAAACCATCTTTTCCTCACTATTTTGCACCTAGCAAGAAACCATGCTGGCGAATATTCACCAATGTTGGAAGAAAGTTTAATGAAAATACTGCCAAATGTGCAGAAAGCATGCACATAAGGTAAATACTCCAGTTCCATTTCACATTGTTGTCATAAATAGCCTATATTCACTGTTAAACACTACGGCAGTTAGTGCATAAGACTGAGGCACTGTGCTGTTAATAAGCTGCTTTCTGTAGTCTAGGGTACAGGGTTTGATTCCATTGCCCTCAATTTGGTTACTTTGCAACACTGGGCAAGTTGCTCAACCAGGCAGTACACCCAAGTTATCCCTGAAAAGGAGAACTTGTGTCCAGTGGGCTTACCCAGTTGTCAAACAAATTAAATATGCTGCAGTTTATGTTCAGCTGTTAGAGTATTACTAACAAGGCTTGTCAATATCATATCCTCTGCTACTCTGCCTATTTTGCATTTTTCTTTCACAATATTTTCAGGTTTGATCAAAAATGTTTTTTTTTTTTTTTTTTTTTTTTGTAGAAACAAGGTACTCCGCAACAAGGTACTCCATGGGTGATCCATTTGCTTTAGCATATTTTAACATCTTTATGCTGGAATTTGAAATGAGTTATTTGAACATGGTGGCAATTCTGATTATTTTATGGATTTAGTAAGTTCAGTAAAGTTACACAGGTGGTGACATTTAAATGGCATTAAATAACTTAGAAGCTACACAAATTCTAAAAAAAAACAAAAACAATACTATAACACCTAGGGCATGAATTTAGACGTACCCTGGCAGTATGCAATATGAATGTTATAACATGATTTATAATTCAGTATATATCTTGTTTCAAAAGACCATATAAATGTGTACGTCTTTAAGAATCTAATTACCAACGGGTTCCAATATTATTTATATGATGTATTGTGTGGCAAGAAAGAGATTTCATCTCCCTGTGAAGGTGAAAGCTGAAGCTCTAGGGAGTACGATATAAATTTTATCTGTTTTCTTTTCAGTTGCATGACAGAAGTGTGCATATATAGTGCCAATATAATAGACAGGAGCATAAAACTAACAAGACATGCTAACTAGGATGAGCAGACAAGGGAGAAATCAGCCAAACATAAGAGGCTCTGCTTAATAAAGAGGCTGTACATTAATCAGACTCATACAAGGCAAGTAAGAAATGCAGTCACTATCTGTGCTGTCTATATATATTTATATGCAGTTGCAAATGTTATACGTGTGGGCTAAAGTTCCATAACATTTTTACTTAACGAGATAAGGAAAAGCAGAAAAAAGTGCAGTATACTTAGGAACTGAAACATTCTTTACTATCCAACAACCTAAACAGTCCAGGAAACAGTCTTTATACAAATGTGAGTGATATGGGGGGGGGGGTTATGCCCCCTATGCAAACCCTCAAGGATCTGCCTATACACTAGTTGCCCTACAAGGAACATGCCTCAATCAAGCTGACAGAATCCATTCATGAGGAAACATTTTAGAGATAATACTCTCAAAAAGAAATGGAAAGAGGATCCCAGGTACAGACGCTTATAACAAATCAGAAAACAGGAAGTCCTTAGCAGTGTAAATCAAAATACATATGGCTGCATAATCAAGCCACAGGAGAACTAGACTCCGAAATATCTAAGTATAGGAGAAAGTAAAAAAGGGAGAAGGCAAACCTACCAACATAAGGTGACAAACTGTAATGCAAAGTAGCTCACCAAAACAAAATAAAGTTAGAGAAAATGTTATTACGGTGCTCAAAGAAAGGTGTCACAGAAGGATAAAAAGAAAGGACTCCACCCTAACAGAACAAGAGAGAGAGACAGCGGACAATATCAAACAATACAGAAGGCAGAGTGGAAGGGTTCATTAAAAATATTCTTTGACATAACAGTGTGATATAAAAATATAAACAAAGATGTTAAAAATGTTGCTGCAATCATTCTGTTAATTTTCTGTATGACGTACTAATTACGCTTGCTGTGCTACTCTTTATATGACAGAGGTACTTTTGTTGTATAGTTTAATGCTATACCCACCCAGCGGGTTGAGTCATATAGACTCCTGGACCTAGAGTGACCTCATGAACATGCACCACCACCCATACAGTTTAATAGATAAGTAGTGCCCAATAGTAGATGACTAGACCTTTGTTCTATATCACACACATCTACAGACAATTTCTATGGTTATGTAAAGAATCTCCATGGCAATACCCAGATTTGCTCTGAGCTACTGCTTGCACAATGGTACCTCCTCCAAGCCAGCAGATATTGCCAATATACTGGTCGACAGATTTAGTGCCAACTTTACCCCTCCCCCCCAAAGGACCAATCACAATACTAGTAGATTGGCAGCCACCCAGTATTACTGCTGCACAGATTAAAACAGCACTGTCCAAGGCCACGACTAAGCTTCTATGGGACCTGACAATATCCCTGGCTGTGTTCTACATGAACTACAGCATGAACTGGCACCTCACCTGTGTGCCCTCTTCAATCACAGCCTCACCTCAGGCTTTGCCCCTACCAAATGGCACACTGATATAGTCATCCCTCTCCACAAAGGAGGACCAACTACAGACCCTGGGAACTATGGCCCCATTAGCCTAACAAGTCTGATATGCAAAGCTATGGAACGCATCATCATGGACCTAATAAATAAGGATATAGGGAATCTCCAAACTCTGGATCCCACACAGTTTGGTTTTGTGAAGGGTAGATCATGCCTGCTCAACTCGGTTGACTTCTTTGAGTTGACTTCTTTGAGTCAGTCACCAGAGCTGTGGATGAAGGCAAGGTGGTTCATACAGCCTATCTTGATCTGGTCAAGGCCTTTGATACCATTCCCCAGTTAGGAATCATAGAAAAACTCACTAAGCTAGGCATCAACTCCTATATCACTAGGTGGGTTGCAAACTGGCTCACAGACAGAACCCACAGTGTGAAAGTAGCTGACTGCAAGTCAGACTGCCGACCAGTCACAGGTGGATTTTCACAGGGATCGGTCCTGGGTCCTCTCCTGTTTTGTATCTACTTCTCAGAAGTCCAGGCCAACATGAAGGGACTCTGGCTAACAAAGTTTGCAGACGATTGCAAGTTGGGAGACATTTTTAACTCCTCAAGTGGTGTTGACATCCTACAGAAAAGCCTCACTGAGACCAATGACTGGTGTCAGAACCATGGCCTTAAGCTCAATGCCAAAAAATGTGTCATCATCCCCTGTGGGAAAAACCCAGTTCCCATGAATTACCATATCAATGGTAGTCAACTGAACACAGAAGGCATTATAAGAGAACTGGGAACACAGGTTGACAGCAACCTCTCTTTTGACCACTACAATGCCACTGTGGTCAGAAAGTCCTTCTATGTGGCACATCTCATTACTAAGGTTTTTGCATCCAAGAAGAAAGAGGTCATTGTCTCCCTCTACTCTTCCCTCATTAGGCCAATCATCAAGTACAATGCCGCCCCATTTGACATGTACCTCACTAGAGACCTGCAACAACTGGAGAGGCCGCAAAAATACCTCACAAAGAGGATTCTAGGCCTTAAACACTTGTCCTATATGGACAGACTCAAAAAACTCCAACTATTCTCTGTCTCATATCGCCTACTTAGAGGCAATGTCTGCTTGACTTACAAAGCCATGTCTGACCCAGCTCTGTTAGAAATGCTACATCTATAGAAATCCCAATCCCTCCACACTACACACTCCAGAGACCTCAAACTCGTTACCACAATCAACAGAACGTGCTGGAAGGACAGGTTCATAACCCAGAGACTGCCCATGCTATGGAATAGACTTCACATACATGTCAAACAGAGCACCTCACTGGCCCTCTTCAACAGAAAACTTGATGAGTAGATGGGAAATAGAAAATTCACCCCAGCGATAACTCCAGTGGCTCTACTCGACAGAGGCACTGGGAACTAAGGTTGGGTGGCACTATGCCAGGGTAATCCTACAGGCTAGGCTTGTAAAGGCTCCAGGACCATTAGCCTAGTACACACCTATGAACCTATGAACAATTTAGAGTCACCAGTCAGCCTAGTGCATGTTTTTAATATGTGGGAAGAATCTCAAGTACCCAGCGAAAATCCACACAAACACAGACTGGACATGCAGACTCCACACAGAAGGAAACTGAGAACTGAATTAAAGAACTTCCTGCTGTGAGGTGACAGCCCCACTCACTGCATGACCCGCTTAATATTCCATCATCTTTGCATTTGGCCTCACTTGCAGCCAGAAGGGTCTAGTAGGAGCAAGTCATTTATGTGGCTGTCAAATAAATCCATAACATTAACTTAATATAGCATTTAGAAGAGAAAAGGCTCCAACTGATAATACTGAAACACTATACAGAAAGGAAAGAAAAACTAAAGTAAAGCATATATAACAGAAAGGAAAGAAAAAATAAAGCATACTAAAATAATGAAAAAACCCTGCCTTGTCAAGTTTCAGCTGGTGGATGGGAAAAATTTGTATTGGACTCAGATGTATACCACTGCCATTTTAGCATGATGTTTTAAAACATTCCCCGGGATTCATGAAGCTTGCGCCAGGTGCGTAGCATCAGCATTCTAACACCAAATATGGGCGCTGAGCGATTCAGGTACGAGCTGTTTCCACGTGCACTACCTGCGTACACTACGCCCGCACAACTCCTGAGCCATGTATGTTAATTACCTCATGTGCAGCAGTGTAGCATGCAGATGAAGGTATGTAGCGATTCAGGAAGTGGTGCAGGCGTAGTGTAAACATGCAGAAATGTAAACCGTAGAAAACGGTTTACATTTTTGCAAACATAAAATCAGAGCCATGACAGCTCACCATACACATGTATTATAATGTTAATATATGCCAATGGCTAAATATATAGCCACTGGCATAAAACAAATGTACAAAATATAAAATTAACATTTTATATATATATATATTGTGACGTGGAAGCGCAGGGCAGCGGTGCACAAAGGGGATCGCAAGGAATATATAAAAATATAGAATAAAACCACAATGAAACACATATTACGATTTCTCCAAAATAGTCAATGGCAGGCATGCTACCCCATGCTCATGGCGCAAGGGTTGCTAAGGGGCAGTGACAGTGTTATGCACAGTAGTTAGGAATTAGTAGGCAATGCCATGCAAATTAGAGGAGTAATAGTGAATCGCAGACTCCCCGCTGGTGTAAGGATGCACCTCACAATGTAGCATTATAACACTGAGGTGAGCCCTTCAGATAAAGATGACATCAAGAGAGGGGTGTGTCACCATTGCTGTAAGCACATTGGAGCATTGCTAAACCGGTCTGCCCCTAGCTAGGCAAAGCTGCAGGATAGGGGTGTGTCGAATCGCCCATAGCTATGCTTAGCTGAGAGTACAGAAGGTAACCGAGTATGCATGTGAACAGAGATGAAAATGCGCGTAAACCCGGTAAATGGGTATGCACGTCGTGCACTGCAGCCGAAACAGGAAAGATATAGGAAAGAAATAAGGAAATGCTGCAGCAGTGAAATTGGAGTACAAATAACTAATTAACACCTAGGAGCCTACAGTGGGCCATTGACAACAGCTACCTGCAGAACAGGGAAGTGGAGGGGCTGTACTGCAAAGAAAACAGCAAAGTGTCAAAGCAGAACAAAGGCAATATGCAGTATATCAGCTACAAGGCACATTTCGCCATGACTGGGTAGGGAAAGTACAAAACAAGAAAGACGGCAGGTGGATGCATGCCTGATAATGGGAGGGGATCCAGGTCTAAAAGTGAATTAAAGGGCAACAGATTAATCAAGGCAGTCAAGTAGATCTCCACAGTAAACGCCCCACACTTGCAGTACTCATTGCAAAACCCATAATTAAGACACGCAGCAGCTGGAATAGTTCATACACACCCACTTACATCAGCAGCATCCATAGCACAATACTATAAAATGTGAAAGCACCTCATGCACATTTGTGTATTCCCATACACTCTGCACCAGTGGTGTATACAGACGGGGAACTTTTATTATGTACATGTTAGGGGCTGCCATAGCTTTGATCCACCAGCATGTGTTGGAGACTGAAGGTGGTGTGGAGGATGATGCACACGACCACCGCAGGCACCTGAGGAGGATGAGAGTGTTCAGACCCAGGATAACCTACTAGGGGCTACATGATCTGGAGATAGTAGAGCATTACAGGGTGGACAGGGACACCCTACAGCAACTTGTGGAGCTGTGCCAGCCACGCCTCAGAGCCAGAACAGAGGGGAACCCATCCCAGTAGATACGAAGGTATATGTAAGCCTGAGAATACTAGCTATAGGTACCTTTCAAAGACCAACTGGGGATATCATGGGTATCTCACAGGCATCAGCATCCAGGCTACTACACCAGTTCCTGGATGCCATGTTACCACATGCCAATGAGCACATATACTTCCCCTGAATGCAGGAGGAGTTGGCCAGCAATATGCATCTCTTCCACCATGTGGCAGAATACCCGGAGGTACTGGGTGCAATAGACTGCATGCACATAAACATCAAGTCACCACCCGGTGAGCAGGGAGGACACTACATAAACCGCAAGGGATACCCCTCCATCAACTGCCAGGTCATGTGCGATGCCCAGGGCATTATCATGGATGTGTGTGCTGGCAGCCCTGGAAGCTATCACGACTCCCACATCTGGCATGCGTCACAGCTGTATCGGTTATTTGCCAGGGGGGACATCCCAAATGGCCACCTGGTGGGGATGCTGGCTATGCACTGGAACCGTGGATGATGACTCCCATCAGAAATGCACACACACCCATGCAGGAATGCCATAATGAGGCACATGAACAAACCAGAATCATCATACAGCATGTGTTTGGGATGCTGAAATCATGGTTCTGTTGCTTGGACATATCTGGTGGAGCCTTGCAGTACTCTCCAGGCACGTGTGCCTACATCCTCATAGTGTGTGCCATGCTAAACAATATGGTCCTGTGGAAACAGATGCAGCAGGGACAGAATGGTGAAGGCCCTCACAGCCCACCAGCATTGCCAGGGGCCTCACAGGCACAGAGGTACTCAGACCACGAACACCCTGAGCCAGCCCCAGTATGCAGATGGAGGCGTGCCCAGTATGCCCATGCCTTGGCAAAGAGGGAACGTATAGCACACACACTGACAGTGTAGGCACCTAGGGACTGACACCTTTCTCCACCTGCACACACAGTAAAAATGGATGGCACACACAAGACTACCTGTAAATTGTCATGTATAGACAGTCAACTGTGTGCATCCAACATAGGCAGCCCTCAACTACTGCACACACAACAGCCATTGGCACAAGGTAAGTCAACACCTGAACAGTAAATTAAGCTATCAGCATATGCAGATACTGTATGTATAGATTCATAGGTAGGTACTTGGCCAACTGCCAGAAGCCATTCATAAGGCCAGCCAAATGTGTCGGCTTTTGTCACCCCACTAATTCATTAACCATTCCTCCGTGGAGCATAGCCAATGGCGGGATCCCTGGGGTGCATCTACTGTTCCCCATCCACCCTTCAATGTTTCTCTTGCAGAGTGTTAGTGAGGGGCTCTGTATAATGTAGTTAGGGATGTTGTTCCAAAGTATGGGGAGTATCTGTGACAGGAAGCTGTCCCTCCAGCATCTTCCAGTTATTGTTGTGGCAAAGTCAGCTCACTACAGTGTGTGGCTCACTGTGACATGGATTCCCATAGGTGGAGCATATCCATCAAGCCTGAGTTCGACATGGCTGTGTTGGTCAGTGGAGATCATCTCTGGGTAAACGAGATGCCACTGAGTAAATCAGGAGTTTATTCAGTCTGGCTGCAAGGGCCATATGTTGGAGGCCAGTATTCCCCTTGGTGAGGTATATTCATGGACCCCCCAGCTGTTGGACGTGTCCTCTGAGGTACATCCCACATGGGTTATTATACCCTATGATGGTACTGATGACTGATGAGTAAAGGGGCACTATAACCCCAGTATGTCTAGATGGAAATCCTTTAGTAGTCAGATGGCCTACATAGAAGGATGTCCTAACTACTGTGGATATATGATTGTCACAGGGGAGATCACTATCTACCTTAGTCCCCAGATACCCCATTACCTCGTCTGTATTAAAGTGGCTGCCGCTCGTGTTAATATGTGGGTGCCAATTCCACAATGGAATGACCATGCAGTTAGTGGCACTTGGCTAGAGGCCGTGTCGTTGGCACCCTGTGAAGTTCTCTGTGAGGCCCCCTGAGGGATGTCCGTGTCAGCTGGATTATCAGTCATGACAGCCAGTTTGCAGTCATTGCCAAACATGGTCTGCTGTAGTCCACCTGTGTTTGCCAGTACATCTGAGACATATATGCCAACAGTAGGGCTCCCAGGACTGAGTCCTGTGGGGCACCAGTCATGACTGTTCAAGAGTTGGACCTGGAGACCGCTAGTCGTACCATGTGGGTTCTGTGTGTTAGCCCGTTGGCAACCCAACCTGTGATGCATGGGTGAATGTACAGGCTGGTGTGTTTATCAATAATACCTGAGTGGGGCATGGTGTCAAAAGCCTTGGTGAGGTCCAGGTAGTATGTGTAAACCACCTCCCCTGTCATCTAACGTCTTGTTGACTGTATGTCAGGTTCAGTAGGCATGAACTGCACTCAATCAAGCTGACCTGGGTTGGGTCACGTGTTCAAAGGTTACCAATGTCATTATTAATGAGTGCCATGAGGATGCGAACCATACTATTGCAGACCAGGCTAGTCAGGCTTATGGGGTGGTAGTTACCATGGTCAGTTGTGATTTCTTCATGATGGAGTGGAATAACCGTTGCCACACATCATTGTATGGGCATGTAGCCTGTGGAGAGGCTGAGGTAGGAATGCTTAATTAGGTGGGGGGCAGATTGTCTTGAACAGTTTGCAAGATGCAGTCTGGGTCAACATCTGCCTCCATTTATGCTGTGTTCTGCTGTTAGGGAGGGCCATTTCCACCTGTGTGTCTCTGATGGTTGGGATACTGTACCGTTCGGGTAGTGCTATGGGCTCTTCAGGGGGTGAAGTATGCACCAAATGTATCTGCAAGGATGTTGGCGATATCGGTAGGGTCAGCATATTTTGTGCTATATTTCACTGGCACAGTGCAAATCTGTGTGTCACCACTTAGATCCTTGACATAGCCAAAGGCGGCTTTGTGGTTATCTTTCAAATCCTTGCATATTCTCCTGCTGATGTTAGCCTTGGATGATGTCATGAGGGACCTACGTATCATACTAATAGTGGTCACGGATGTCTGCCCTTCGTGGGATTTGCTGTGTGTCTGGAACACTGTCCTACATCTGTAGTATAGCCTGTTTATTGCAGAGGTCCACCAGACCGGTGTCCTTGTCTAGGAGGAGTGAGTCTTGCTTTACCAGCGATGGCACGATTCATACATCCATGTAGGTGCTTATAGACTGCATTTGTAAATCTGTCTGTATCTTGAGCAGTGTTTCCCCTTAGCATGGGGGCTGTGAAACCCCCCACCCCTGTCACTATTAGTGTAAATTTAGCTGTAGGAAAGGTATACACTGTGGTATCCATGGGTGGGGGAGATGCCAGGGTGTGGAAACAGTGAGTAGTTCATTGTGAGATCTAACCAGTGACCGGTTAACCTCCACTGTAGTGAACCTGTTGCCCATGTTGATGATGACCACATCTAGTAGTTTCCATCCCACATTAGGGAGGTTACCACCTGATACAGGGCATATGAGGTGATACATTCCAGGAAGCGCTGGTCCTGGAAGTGAGTACTGGAGTACGTTTCCCAGTTAATGGTATGGTAGTTGACATCGACCAATGCCAGGGTGTGCATTAGGACTGTCGTGTTCTCCACTGTCTCCAGGTAGGTGGAGTGGAGGTCCTGGGTCATGGAGGGTGATCCGTAGCAGGCCACATTCCACATTGCAGTTGTGGCTGATGTTAGCTGCACATGGATGATCACAGAGGTATCATGCTGCCCCACTAACCTGGAGGTGTAGGTATCCATGATGAATATGGATACACCCCCTCCATGTCTGTCAGTCCATGTTCTGTGGCTGAAATGTGTGATATGGGTTGTAGTCTGGTAGTGTTGGTGTGCTCTCAGGAGCCTTAAGACAGATTTCAGTTAATGCACAGATGTTGATGTTGTCCATCCTGAGGAGTGCTGTGAGTGCATGCATGTTGTGATCACAACCCCTGGTGTTGAGTAGCATAAACCTCATTGAATCTGCTATTGTGCTGTTTACAGAGCTGGTATTCACCTTCGAGACTCTCCTAAATAAGGCACCATGGGGGCTCCAATAGCCTTGGCCAGTATTCCAAAGCGTAAGACTGACACATAGGCTTGTATGGTATCATTGCATGCATGTTCCCCATCTGTGCTTGTTTTTCATCTCCCCTGTAGGTAACCTAGTGGTAAGCAATAGAAAACCTTAAACTTATACAAGTCTTCTAGCTTCCAAGATAGGCTTTTGGAGTGACTAAGTATCAGTGTTCTGTATGTTCTTGCTGTACTCAACTGTTTCCTGACTACATGGTGAGTTCACACTGTATATTGTGATCTGAAGGTCTGTTTATTCACATATTATGGCTGTGATGGCCTGCACATTAGAGGTTCACAGATAGCCTACTATCTATCTGCCCAAGGGCAATTAGAAGCATAGCAACAGTGTGTTGGCCTTCCCCGCACCATTGATGAAGTAACTGAGCCTCTGTCAAGCATAGCCAATGAAGCAATTCCAGGCAGAGTTGCTGGAAGCTGTTGAAGACTGGGGTTGTGGAGGGTGATAGGGGCACTTAGTGATCTAAAGAGGGCATGTTAATGTGGCAATTCAACACCATTCAATTCCCCCAACAGGTCTTGCAGCTATCAAACTGGACAGGCTCCCTCACCCCCTGGCTGTATGGTTCTGGGACACATGACCCCAGGGGTGTATAGTCTGTTACCCACTCACACAACAAGGTTTCCCTTGAAGTGTATCAGTGAGGGGCTATGCCTAACATAGTTAGGAATGTAATGTATTGTCTCACAGTACATTTGTTATATGTTATGTCAAGTGTACGTGAAGCTCAGTGAGTTAGGGGGCTCCCACCCTTTGCTTAGCCTAGCATACACATAGAAATCATCTAAATAGGAAATAGGAAGAAGCAACGTTAATGTCAACAGTGTAATGGTTACAGCATCCACATAGTATCTGTGCATTCGAGGTTACAATCCCGATAAAGGCAGGGATGTTTATCATGTGCAAAAGTATACCTTAACAACAGCTTGCATATATATAGGTAGTAATTGTCTGTATAATAAACATTCAAATCACCCATATAAACCCATGTATGTAGGAGAGTACAGTCAACAGAGAATGTAATGTCATGTCAGCACATAGTGAGATGTTATGTCACTGACAGGTATATATCCGGAGTAGTTAGTGGATGTGGTCATGTTTGCGCGCATAGGTTATATGTTACAACGTTTAACTGTGTTTAACTGCTGCTATAATGTCACACAAACACTTTTAAACATGCTTACAACTGCTTAAATGAGCCTTATTCTGCAGTAAAAAACATTCATAAAACATCGCAGGTGTCGAACCCTGGACCATGCACACTATAGTCAAAGGACATACCACTAAGCCATCCGAGGTGTACACATGTTTCATCGTCCTGAGACTACACCTTATACCATATGCATTTCACTGTAATGATCACAAATGGGACAGTGGCTTTGTGTACATATGTACAGTACATTGTAATGTACTGTAGTTTGTGAACCAACACATTCCAATCTACGGATGTATTACTGTTACAAACTAATACGAAATATATATATATATATATTTATATATATATATATATATATATATATATATATATATATATATATATATATACATACATATGTCAGTGATGTCTGCACACACATATATATATATATATATATATATATATATATATATATATATATTATACAGTTACATCAATAGCCATATATATAAGCATCTATGAACACACTTTGTGACACAGAAGCAATTGGAGTGTACACAAAACACATGCAGCTCTGGTATTATAACAATTATTATTAAACTAATTCACCATAGAAGGGGTGGTTGTTGTGTATGTGAAATTTGGGGTGGGGGAGGAATGATGGGTAATGCAATCATGCATCAAGGAGGGCCTGGGTCAGATGTCCAATAAGTGAATTGGAAGGGCATACATGGAGTATGGGGACAATATAAAAAGGACACAAAGCAAGAACCTTACTCATTCATAATACACCCTGTCATGTCACATTGCAACACCTGCTTTCACAAACATATGAACATTAACATGTATCAGACATATGTACGCCAACTGATTGTCACATTTGTTTTCAGTAGTGAGGAATGTCTGTAGTACAATGTATATTCTAAACACCATAACATTTGTGCATATCTCAGATGTCTTAGTGGTAAGGTCAGTGACTGTGGTGTTCATGGTCCCGGGTTAAAGACCTACAAGGGCTGTTAGGTTATTTTGAGGGCCAGAATAAGGGCTTTTGGATGCAGGTGGATTAAATCACTTTTAAGCAGTTGTAAGCGGGTTTCCACATGTTTGCACAACGGTAAATGGTGCTGCAACATGGTAAACGGAGAAGCGCTTCACACGTTTGACCTTTGCTTAACATCGCGCAAAGCATGGGCAAACCTGCTCACAACCATGTAAATGTGCGTTATTCACACTTTTCCCTACCAGTGCCTATTCTGAGAGGTAAAATAATAACACCTTCCAGGATTAGAACCCGCAACCATGTACTTCATCCTCAGAGTAACCTAACACTAAGCTACCTGGAATGTACCTATCCCAGTTGTGTATGCAGACAGGTTAAAACACAAAAGGGAGAAATGTGTTGAAATAGGACAACCCGTCATGTACCCAATTAAAGGTGTATGCTCATATATATATATATATATATATATATATATATATAGAGAGAGAGAGAGAGAGATACATAGAAACATGTCGATATATACAGGTCTACATATATATGTAGGAATATAGATAGGTTAAAAACATTTACACATCTATGGAGGTACAGATAAACGTATCCAATAATGTATATATCTATATATATATGTGTGTGTGTGTGTGTGTGTGTGTACACATATATACACATACATACATGTCTGTAGACAGCATCCGAAGTGGTCATATCTGAGTATAACATGGACCATAGCAATCACACATTCCGCCCCCCCCCCCCAAACAATATGAACATAACATATGAAGACTATATGCCAATACACTATTACAAATATGTTATATGGACACAGCCACCAACACAACTACATTGACTGCAAATATCCATGACAGAATTACACAGGCAGCTTTCATTTTGCAAATCTTTATTACATTCCGATGTATTGCCAAAAGGATTAAAGGACTAACAGTACCCGCATGCTATACAGGAAGCATTTAATAGTGCCTTAATGAATCAGCCTGCAATTACCATAGTATTAGTCTACTAAGGGATAGGTGTTCACATAGGGAAAGAACACCCACACACATATAGACGTTGTATAAAAGGGGTTCCTACACACCTGCATGTGCTATGTACACCCATCAACATCTACTCCACAACTGAAATAATTACATCAATACATACTGTCATACCATAACCAATTATTCAACTACTGTACAACATCTGCTGAAACCTTAACATACCTGAACACAGACACACTAACATAGCCATATGTGAAATAGTTGCCGTTATACAATTGAACAGCTGCTGATGTAACAGGGTTTGTACAAACTAATCCTGTTTCAGAGGGTTGAAAGGTTCGTACACCAGGAAGTTTTACTGAATAATGATTATTAGCACAGTATGATACACAGTAACACCAAACTAAATATGTCTGGTAAGCACACTGTAAACCCCCTAACATTATATGCATAGCTATGCAGCCTTGAGCTGGTCAAACAACCTGGCCAGACTGACACATATGCAGAAGTATTAGGTACAGACAAACCCTGCACAAGTAGCAATGTTCAGAAATATAACAGCAGTACTCACATTTAGACCAACTCCTCTAGGCATTACACAAAATATATTACTGTTCGTCTCCATACAGCTGTTGCAATAGATTCCAAACAAAACTTCCACACTGTCTTCCTCACAAGTAATTCAAAGGGACAACACCTAAGTGGAGTACTCAATTATACTCCACTGTAGCCATGGTATTGGCTAAGGCAGTAGCAGCACAGCTGATGTGCATGTAATTAGCTACTTAGGAACACCAATTGGCCATCGGGATAGCACATGTTACTGATCTGTAACTATAAAAGGTTGCCTTGTCACACATTCAAACCATCAGTATCTACCTGTAGGACGGTACAAAACACTGAAAGACGAACCAAAAATGAGTACTACACTAGTTAAGAACACCTCTGATTACTAAGATGGTATGTATAACATGTAGTATGTCTGTGTATGTAGTATCTGTACTGTAAGAATTACAGTGTAATCAATGCATATAGTGAAAATAGCTTTCTTGTAGCGATGTATTGTTGCTTGTAGTATTCTATGTGTGTACTGCTGTAGGTTACATGGCACACACCACATACACCACAAGGGATGATATGGGCTTGGAACTCACCAATTCGCTTCCAGTCACTGTCAGTGTCAGGATTGGTCCAACAAGTATGTGCTATAACAGGGGATAGTATATGTTGATATATTTTAACACTCGACATATGTATGGGTGTATAAGTAAGATGAACATGTTAAAGGTGGGCTTACCGTGCAAATATGGTGTGCATTGTGGGATATTGCGCCAATAACTGTGTAATGTACAGTATTCTAGGCAGATCTGTATTCTATTCTACATAGTGGTTCTGTTATGTTATGCAAACAGTAGTTATATCTTTTGGCAATTACAATACTCAATGACAGGATACATAGCATTAGTATTCATCTGACTGGTTAGCAGCATGATAGCAAAGATAATTGGAAGAGCCAGGTCACTATCCATGCACATAACACATGTAATATCCACCTCTCTACTATCGTTTGCAAGCAATAACAGCTGTGCATGTGTACATGTTATGCAAATGTGTAGTGACCCTTGTTACAGGGCTGGGCCAAATGGCTATGTGCACACCTACATAGAGTGGATATTGAGGGTACAGACACACTGGTTGAACTACTAGGTTTATGTAGCCCAACCTCTCATTGCCAACCTAACAGCCGCCTGCACATACTGTATGTAAAGTAGTGCACAGCACTGGTAATGAAACAGATTGCATATCATCTTTAACTCCAGTGTAACATCTGCAGTAGGAGTGTAAGATGTAGGAGACAGCTGCCCATGTGTAATAGCCGCATCATAGGTGATGGCTCACACTACCTGAATATATCCTGATCATGTTGATAGTGGCATCAGAGCCTATTGAAACATGACTCTGTTTGGGGAGTGGGTGTCTGTGCCCAACAGAGCTCATGGTCCTGGTGGATATGTGAGTATATACCCAGAGAAGGAAACAGACCTGTAGACACTTGCATCATCTGTAATCAACTAACAGGATGTGATGTGCTCCTCAGAGGAGTGGTGCTAAAGGTAGCTACAATGTTTCCGTAACAGCCAGTGCTGTCACGTCCATAACACAAATATTTACATGTGAGCATCACTGTCTAAAACATCTTCATAGGCAATACGTAAACTAAATACAGTACTTGTTACTTGTAGTACTAACTGCTCATACAGGCATGTCCACTAGTCAGCTACTGGTGTTTCCTAATGTCAGCTTTGTGTATGTGGCCATCCTAGGGGAATGTAATCTCTATGCCATGTACACTGCCAGACTCACATAACACCACACCCCACACATTGTATGGGATGCAGCTACAGGGCTAAGCTGGAAGGCAGCTCAGTCTACAGCCATGAATGGACTGGACAGTCATGAGGTGTAGGTTAACACATGCAGCTCATCAACACAACCAGCACATACCCTTACCAGAACACATTAAGGACAACCACACACACTACCGGAAATCACACACATTCGCAGATGCCTCTAAGTATCTGGCCAAACAAGTGACCCCCCCCAAGCAGGAAGAGACAGACACCAAAATACACAAACTGTATGACATAGTTTGCATAGTTGTGCCACACCTCTGAACACATGACTGGAAACATGCCCCACAGTACTCATTTGTGAATGCAAACTCTAGCACTATGTTACACACCAACCTATACGAGGACATACATACTGTCAGCTACCTGTCTGCCATGATTAGCCACATACTCATACACTCAGACCACCTTTTTAACTATACACATGGCTCTGGCATATTGTTGTGCAGGACTTGTGATGCAGTAGCCTGGACTGCATGGACACACATGTAGGAACTGTCAGGTCTTGTAGCCCATGCAGGTATGTCCCAAGGCCTGGGTAGCAATCTGCCACTGGCCAGAATGATACTGCAGTACAGGGACAAAAGGATTGTATTCCACAATTGTCTAGTGTAGTGGTGCATGTAGCAGGGTATCCAGTATCTGTCATCCTGGGATAACATGGTTGACAGACCATGATGCTTTGCCAGACAGGACTTGCACCTGTCACCCCTGGGAATCTGGACACAGCCTAGGGCTCATGCTTCCCCTATAGTGCCTTCATCATGCACGGTTCAGGTGAGGGTCCACTACTATTACAGGGACAGCCAAGCAATAAACTGTGGGTCTCGCTACACAATGATACATGTCAGAAACACTATACGGACACACATATATCAATCCCTAACATGGAGAACATATCTTTGCAGTGAATGAGACATGTTTCAATGCTCCAGAGAGCACACCTGCATGACCATGTTATAACACATACTCACCTTTTGCCCATTATCCTTTATTGGAACACACGGGCCGCAGGTGTGTCCATATTCCTGAAGGATATGTACACCCCTATGCTAATTGCACTTGCATAACATCAGATGCATTATGCTGAGCAACTACCTTTGTGCCACAGTGGAATTCAAAATGCACCTTGAGACAGATCACCCACCAGGCCATGGACTTACCAACTGTCATAATGTGCTGTAATGGGGAAGATTAGGTTTGAGACAGAACCATAATATTGGCTACTCTCAACTATTCCATTATGAACTGGGAAGATTCATGTACCAGCACCTGCGCTCAGTGCATGTTGGATTCCATTGACTCCACTGACCTGGATCACAGTAGTCACACAAAGAGGGCTAACAGTATGCTGCACATAATTAGTCTCCAATGCCAATGTTATTTTTCCTAAGAGCAGAGTGGTGAGTGCCATGGCACCCATGCAGATGGACAATGCATGTGCAAATGCTGAATCCTACACAAATGATCCTTGAGCAGTCACATATGTGCAGTGATTGTGCCATTGAAACAGAACCAGGAGACAACCTAACACAAACAAGGTAGTAACTGTTGCAAGAGTGAACACATGAGTGTAGGTGATCTCTGGTTAGGCTCAGTAAGATGCAGATACACCATATAAAACCACACAAAGCCACTGTGAAACCAATCAGCCACATATGAGGCCAGGAACAGAGCATTCTATAGCTGTGTCATTAATCGTAATGGCAATGACAATACCTGTCGTGCTGTACAACACTATGGCATGGGAAGTACTGCACCTACAGAAATAGCACCCGTTCATCCAGATAGGGTCTTGGAGAACCTAAACCCACTCCCACCTCCCCCCACCGCCAACAGGTACACTTAGTAATATATCCATGTACACTACAGGGCCCCTGTACTAACGACTATGCAGGTACAAGCTGCACTCTCTAATGCCATACATACAGCTTTCATGGGACCTGTCAACATCCCAGGGTGTATCCTAAACAAATGTAAGAACATTCAGCTATCCACACATGCACATCATGTTCAATCATAGCTCCATGTCAGGCTGTGTACACACCGAATGGTGCACAGCAAGTTATCACACCCCACAAAGGGGGAGACACCATTGATAATGGGACATAGTGCACAACTACCCTGCTGAGTCTGGTCTGTACGGCCATGAACCATGGTCAATGTAACTGATGCACTCGATACAGATGTAGATGACAGTAGGTTTGATTTACACTGCATATCATGACCTTGCCAGGTCGTAGGACACCATCACACATACTGTGTTCCAGCTACACTCAGTAAAACTAGGTGTACATTCCTACATCACAGGAGTGCTTGGCAAATGGACTGCTGGCAGAACCCACACTACAAAAGGTGTCTGACGAATACACGCACATCAAACCAGTGCCAGCCACAGTAATACAGGGGTCATTCCTGGTACTCCCCCTCTTTGTTATCTATACCACATAGACTATTGATGCCTGCAAATGACTATGAACTAGGAGCAATAGTCGACTCATTGTGTGCTGTGTTCAACATACAGAAGGGCCTCACTGTGTCAGATGTGTGGTGTGTGATGTATGGCCACAATCTGACAGCTAAGTATTGCATTGTCATCCCCTATGTTACAAACCCTGTACCCATTAACTACCATCTAGGCAGCGGTCAACATAATGGCAACTGTGTGTATGGGATGCAGCTGGACAGTACTTCCCTTTGATAGTTACGTCACCACAAAAGTCAGGTAGTCGTATGTGGCTCCCTTAATCATGACAGGGTGCCATACAGGAATATAGAGATAACTGCTCAGCCATACTCAACACCCATGTGACCCATAATATATCATATATTTCCTTTAAGGGTTATTGCCCATGTGTAGATGGCCTACACTGCCCTTCACAATCCCTAGCTGCACTATGTAGTATGCAGCCTACAATGAATAAAGCCATGTCCAACCCAGAGGTGTTGGACATTCTACACTTAACACATCCTGATCCCAAATAAACACATATGTCATGGACATCCACCTTTCTAGTACAAGGATCACAACATGCCTGACAGATCCCTGTCCCAAACACTTAACATACTCTTGCCATACTATGCATCCCTGTCCAGCGAAGATGCACATCGCCCCTCTCTGTGACATAGTGTGTTGACCGCATGCCAAATATATCAGTAACCATGTGTATCAGTTCTGTGGCACTGCTTGAACTGGCCACTGGATCTTACCTGTCTGTTGCCTACAGCTAGGTAACCTGTCTGCCTTGGCTCATAAATGGCCCAGGGCATATAGCTTACTAGATCACTATGACCATACATGCCATAGCTGATATCCAACTCTGCAAATACCATCAGGCTAGCTATTGTCCCATGTGTTACACATGTGCAACACAGGCAATACATGGCAGGATGCTACACAGCTGTACAGTGCCATGCAGATGTATATGGCAAAACACATACATGCTTGCAAGTCTGCAGGGTCACAGGTCATGTCCCTAATGGCTATGTATGACTATATATGTGCCATATACACAGCATTAAGGTTGAGTGCATTAATGTGAACACATCCAGGCATGTGCTGATAGGTAAAGAAGCCACTACAGGCAACCAAACATGCCCACTTCAAGACAATATCCACATGGTGTATGAGCAATGTCATCACATGACACACACATATATGGCGATAACATCACATCACCAGTAGGTGTCAAATGTGTGTGACTTATACATATCAGTGGTGTTAGTGTTATGTAGATCTACAAAGACATATTTCTAATCTTAATAAATTTGATACACAAGTATGTTCAGCTGTACTGCTGTACTTCTCTGTGAGTTACTGTGACCTGTCTCCATCGTTATGTCTTCCAGGTATGCCACGTAGCAGACTGCCACCATACAGCCGCTTGGAGGATGAGGTCCTCATCCCATACCTCCTCGACAACTACATGACGCTCTTCAGCCATATGCCACAGGATGCACAGCAGCGGGATGCCCTGTGGGAGGAACTCTGCAGGAGGGTAAATGATGTTGGTGGTCACAATCGCACCTATCAGCAGGTGCGCCGACACTGCACTGACCTGATAAGATGGGTGAAACAGCATGCTAATGCAATCGCCAGGGAACAAGGTGCAACAGGTGGGGGGCCACTCACCCAGCCCCCACTCACACGTACTGAGGAGCTGCTGGCCAACCTGGGGACACCTGCAGACCTCTATCCACAAGCTTTAGCTGGTATTGTGGAGGTGGGTGTCTCTCAACCACCAAGCCTGGAGTTGCCTGGTAAGTCACTACTGCACATAAAACACAACCATATATCACATAGTTACATGTATTACTGTACAACATGTAATGTAACATCATATGCAAGGCATGTATGCACACATGCCACATACTATAGCCTGCTACTCTATGTATGCACAGATGTGCATACTCCATAGTATAGTGTATTGTACTGGCTTATGTGCTAACATAGACATTGCACCCTGTAGCTACCACACAGGTGTGGATAATGATCTTACTGCTGTGACACTCCTATTTAGGTAGCTCTGGCATTTTGCAGCGACAGCAGCCTGTGTCAGGTGAGATTGTTATTATTTACTATGCTTGATAATGCACAGAACATATTAATTTCATGCTATCTGCCATAACACATGTACACATAATGTATGGTGGTCCTGGTAATGGACACTGGCCAGACCTGCAATGCATCACACTGTTTACCTATGTGAAACAATTGAAGACTATATGAAGCAACTACACTAAACCTTCCAAACTGTCATTGCCAGTTGTGTGGACAACAGTGAATACAATGGTGGAGGTGTGTTCCACTGTAGGGTCAGGTACTACATATCAGCATTACACATGTTTGGAATATGAACAGTACTGTACAGAGAGCATATGTGTGCACACACACTAAATGTGTTGGAGCTGGAGTATGCTCGGCCACAGGAAACACCATTGTGGAGTATACCCTTGCTATGAATGTCATACAATGTCATGTGCTATCAGACATGTCCATGATATGTAGTGGGCTGAATGCAACACTGCTCAACTATCCTGCAAAACATGTTTCACATCCCATATATACCACCCTTTGTCTGCATAACCCTGTCCTCAGTGGAGTATATGACATCTATGGGTGTATGTCATATGGGATAACACTGACATGTGAAATAAGATGGCCATCACAACCATTGGACTGAACATGTGTACACATGGCCATGGAGGATGGCCAGAGACATGAAGCAAAACACACAGTAGAAGTGATGTACATGTGTGTACACCCTGTTGTTCACTGGCTCGACACAATACAACTATGGCCTTTGTGTAATGGTGATATTGCAGATGTGAAACACTAAACATCATACAGGCCTGTGCACAGCTTGTGTAGGCATAACATGAAACCACCACATAACATGTCTTGAACATCTGGAGTGTGTCACGACATGGAAGCATTCACCTATACAGTATCCAAATACATACATGTATTGCACAACATACACATACATCCACATCAAGCCTTGCTGGTGTCAGACATCACTGTCATGCCTGCTCCTCATGTGTGTGAAGTACACAGATGGCATGTGGGACATAGAGTACTTATAAGTTAGCCATGTGTGGGCATAGTTGCCAGGCATCAGTAATATGGTTGCAGATGTGCAGGGGTGTCATCCGTATACCCTTCTGTGACCTGTGTCACACATTCCACATTAGGGTTTATTGTGTATACACCTCAGTGACGTGGTCCCATTCCACATTAGATATGTATTGTATGTGAACATAGTCATGGCTATGAACTGTGTCAGTAGCTCACACTGTATAGCAATTGTGAAGCCACATGATGCCCTGCAATGGCTATGCACATCAGCTCAATGTGCAGTATGTCCCTGCATATTTGTAGGGTGGACAGACAACACTGCATCAGCTGAAGGCCCGTGTTAGTATAACACATCCCTGCATTGGGACACCATTACCATACTGTAGATTGGAAAGGACACCATTATGTTACACATGTATGCATGTCATTCAACACGTCAGCAGAAGACTTGTCATACTACATGTGATTGGCAAGGTCATAAGCCACACAGCAGGCTGGTGTACTGTAAACCTGTGCTGGTCTGTGGCAACATTGCAAAGTAGGGACAGCCATTTCAAACATGTGTGTACAGCCACATGCACAATGTCTACACTCAGCTCAGGGGTAGGCAGAATAATGCTGAACAGACATGCACTGCTTTGGGGGAGATATGCAAGCTAGGGCTCAGGCAAACATAGTATGCAGTGGACATATCCTACTGCTCATGTCCTCACACATAGGGGTGATGGCCAACACAAAGCATCAGTGGCAGATGTACAAAGGTCAGCAATGGTCTGTTAACATGTGGTGTATGTTGCACACACCATGGCAGTGCAGTGCAATGGTGCAAAGTGCATGCACTGTGCTGCAGGTATGGGGCATAGGCTACTAACACAAATGGTGCAATACAGGTATGTATGCTAACCACCACTATAATTATGTAAGGTGCATAACGTCTGCTATACCACATGCATGCTGTTGTGTGCAACTCAGGGATGTATAACTACCACTATAATTGCCTAAGCTGAAACTATAATTGTCTAAGCTGAATGTCATCTGCCATATCACCTGCATGTAGCGTGTGTGTCTGTGTGCCTGTGTCTGTGTGTGTGTGTGTGTGTGTGTGTGTGTGTGTGTGTGTGTGTGTGTGTGTGTGTGTGTATGTGTGTGTGTGTGTGTATGTGTGTATGTGTGTGTGTGTGTGTGTGTGTGTGTGTGTGTGTGTGTGTCTGTCTGTGTCTGGTATAACTTGTAATTTACAGTTCTTGTCTTCCCCTCACAGGTATTGATGTAGGTGCATTGCCCTCCTGCGTCCACCTGATGTTAGTGTCCCCACAAACTCTAGCAGTGATGATAACAGTATGATTGAGGCACAGGCAGGGTTGTCAGGAGCTGAATCTGTGCCATTGGTTGCCATTCCACCTGTTTCCCCCCCTCATCCTTGCACACAGTTCCCCTGCTTGCACATACCCCATCACCACTGGCCATAGAGGAAGGACAGTTGGCAGGTGGTAGCATGGAACAGGGAAGTGTGGTGACTATGGAAGGTGTGCCTGCACACCATGATCCCGGTCAACAGACTGGTGATGTCCTACACAGACATGTGCCCAGCGCTGCTCGTACGAGGACCACTGGCCAACATGTCCCTGTGAGACCAAACACATCAGCTGGAGTCACCAGACACATGTTTTGGGCTCTAATGGAGGCACAGGCATGTGCTGAATGGCACAACAGAGATGGTCTGAGGCTTCAAAAGGCTGATGTCCATTCATTAACTGACAACATCCAGGCACGTGCAAATGGTCACCATCATCTTGCAGATGTTTTGGATAGACGATTGGGTGACATGGTGGGAGTCCTTGACCATGGCACGTCAATCCTCGAGTGCGGAATGTCTGTGCTGGAACATCTGGTGGGAGTGAGGTGTCGGGCACGTGGACGCAGGCCAGCTACATCACCTGTTGAAGGTCTACGTGAACATGCTACTGCACATGCCTGCTCCCATAGTGGCAGTAGCAGCTGGTGCTGTGCACGTGGTCCTGGATGGTCCCAACAGGGACATGATTTCAGTGGACATGTGTCATCAGAAGGTACCCAATCTGGACCTCTGCGTGGTAGTGCCCATGCAACCCCTGGCAGGTGCAGGTCACGTGGCCGGACACCATGAACTGTGACACCTGCCTTGTACAGGCTGCAGCTGTCAATATTACCCCGGTGTAGGCCAGCCATATGCCAGACCTGTGTGCATGCATACACACACACTGGAAACAAATGTAGGGCACCTCAACACACACATGCAAAACATCCACACACGCCCAATGATATCACAGGCCCTAACACACATGCATGATGTCATCCAATCGCACAGCCTAGGCCTCTGGCAAACATTATCACCCTGTGCATATGATGATGCCTGTGCTGCATCCCTGTCATCCACACCATTGGTGCAGGGACATGTTCATATGGTCTGATGCACAGGGTGAACATACTAGGTAGACAATTATAGATTAATATTGTTGAGTAGTGTTGACAGGCAGCAGACATACCATGTATTGCAGTTTTAGAATGCATTTTGTACAGTTGACAGCATGTATCATGTGTAACAACACTAACAGCATGTTGATCTTGACGTTCTGCCTTCCTCTTTCAGATGTAGTTGCATGTGCCAGGGGATGTTGATGTTTGCGGGAGTCCCATATGTACATGTTGACTACCCACAGGTCAGTATGACAATACCTGCATGCACTTTGTAGCTTCCACATCACAGTTATATTCTCCCATGTTTTAATTATGTTTACTGTTCTAATGATCCAAGAGCATGATAGCTGTGTAGTAAGCTACTGTGTTCAGAGCCGTCACATCCATAGTGGGTGACATCACAGGTATAATTACCTGGAGCACGGAGTGGGTAAAAGAGTGGCATGCCGGATGACAAGGGTAAAGGCCAGTGGAAATAATGGCTTCTCATTGGGAAGCAGTAATACCCACTGCCATGACAGCATGCAAACACAGACACACCCACACACTCAGGGATTCCAGACACAGTAACACACACTCTGATACACACACACAGTTGCCAGTGTTCGGATGAGAACCCCTGCCTATGTGCATTTCATCATTATAGTACTATGCAATTACAAGATGCGCCACAGAGATTACACATGTACAGGTAGTTGGAATGGCCTAAGATCGAGGACATCGACAGGGATACTACAGTGCAGTGAGTGTATGTGGGGAGGGGGGTCCATCAGTAGGCTATGTAACAACAGGTCACACCCCAGGGCATACATGTTAACAGGCGGTTAGTATGCCCATCTACGATTGATGATATCAACAGGAATGCTAGACTGCTTTGAGTGGATGGGGGGAGGGGGCATAACATTTCACTATGGTAAAATACAGCCTCACCCCAGGAACCGGACAGCCACACACACACACACACACACACACACACACACACACACACACACACACACACACACATACACACACACACACACACAGGCATTCACAAAGATATAAACCTATGTCACACACATACAGACACTTTACATGTGTGAGGTTTAACCACCTGCCTATGCCTTTCTTTCTACACTTCACTCTGTACTGGTGTCAACAACAGTTTTCAGAAGAGTGATAACGTGGAATGTATTCCCAACCATGCATGACATATATGGACACACACCCACACGTGCCAGTACTGTGAATCAGACACCTGCCTATCTCATGATAGGCAATACAGCAGTAAAGCACTATCACATCCTGTACAATGCTTACTGACTCTTTCCTTTGACAACTGTGCTGATATATGCACAATATATGCACAGGGGAGGTATTACTGTCAGAGGTGTCATGGGGTTTGCCTTCGGTGTCACCCTTACAGCATTCTACATTGTCTGTCTTCCACTTCAATTAACAAAACCTGACCTTAGCAGGTACACAGGTTATTGTAGGACTGGTTGTAACACACCAGTGAGCTGTCCTCAGTAATCATTCATCTGCAAAGAAGCCCCACCACTTAGCAGTCATGTCCAAACATCTGTCCATACCTCATGTACGGCTTACTGTACTTAGAGCATATCACCATATGCAGTTGGCAATGTTGAGGCTGTATTGCAACAGCATGATGTACTAAGACAACAGTCACCTTCAGACATCAGACACTGCACACACATGGAATCTACACAAACAGCAATACATGTACACATATGCGGTCTACATCAGTATGTGCACTAGCAGGTCAAGAAGATAGATTCCACACCTTCCCCACGCCATGTGTGAAACATAGCCAAGCATTACACCATAATGGATGTTGTATTCATGTACTGGTATGATACCACCACTTTCACTGAGTAGCCAAGTGTACATATATTACAACAGCACATATCAGTGTGACACACACAGCATTATTCCATGTCATGCTCATATAAACTGTTACTTGACAGTGCCATGGTGAAGCCAGGGCACTGTAATGGTCAACAGTGAGCACATCATATTTGCCACACACACCTCATGTGTACTGGAAGAGTGCCAGCAATGTGCTCTGTTAGATCTAGGCAGTACACTCATTCAAGCATGTGTGAGGTCTGTGGCTTGTAAACATCGCACCCCAGCATGTACTGGCTATTGTGGTACTAAGGCTAATGTCCAGACAGCACACAGTATGCATGGTTTGCAATTGTTGATATGGGGTATATGTAGGAGCTATGGCCACACATGGCTGTACATGTCATGAACATATCACCTGTGACTACTCAGGAACATACAGTGCAGAGCTGGATTTCCCTGAGTCTGTCAATACAGGCCTTGTGTAGGTCCTGTTATTTGGGTATGTTTGTATGCATTGCATTAGGTGGACATGTTTAAAGACATACATGCCACATGGGGTGTTGTATGATATGATAGGTGTCTGTCATGGGTGACCAGTAGAGAGGGCATATTACCTCTGTCAACATAGATATCGAACCTTATGTACTGTTAGAATGCTATCTTTCATGTGCATGTGTGTAATGACTGTAGCCACCTGTATGTAGAAAGGTAAATGAAAGCTATGGTAATGTAATATATGTTGTATGAGTGTGGGATGTACATATCCAGGGCAGGTACGGTTAGGTCATATCCAACCATGAGGGTGTTGTTTACTGGTGTACAGCAACAGTCAACCGTGTTAATGCTGACAACATACGAGGGACCCTGGTAAATGTACAGCTGAGCAGGTTCAAACAGTGGCATTATTGCACTGCATAACACATTATGCAGCTGTGTCTGTACATGGTACATTGCACAGCTGATGTAGGCCTAGGTACAGTCCACCAATCGAGGGTTATCTGGTGATTTACCATACTATGTCATACCACATATGGATGTGTGTTGGTAGTCTGGGAACAAGGTGGTGGATGTATATGAGGATACAACCTAGAATGCAGCATTTGCCATTGTCACCTGTACCTGACTCATCTGTGATGCATTATGTTGGAGTAGTGGTCTTTACATGTGAGTAGCCTTTATGAATATGTGTACACCACCACCTGGTATGGTCCAGACCACTGTTATGGCCCACGTGTCTGGATCTGAATTATATGATGGTAGTGCAATTGTGCACTACAGAGCCTTCAGCCAGGTGTTCCTCACTGCACAGATGTCGGTATTCCCCATTGTAGGTTCTACATTTTGCAAATGGATTACTAAAGCCACACATCTAGCACGGGTTATCATAAGCATCCAATGCAATTGTCATGTAGGTGTCAGGGTGTTACTTCTGTGTGCAGGACATTTGCCTTGGAATGCAGCTATATGGGCAAATGCGACCTAGGTATTATCCACACACATGTGTAACATGGATGCATTTGCTCTGTGTTGAAGGCTCGTTTGGTCATGACAGCCCGGAATGACAGACACTGGACAACCTCATAATAACAGCAGGACATTGGCTCATTGTTTTGGTCTAGCAGTTGCCACCCATACCATGACATCACTGCATGTGGCATTAATGTGCTTGGTAGCAAATGCCCCATGTAAGGTGATGGACAGCGGCAGAACTTGTGTATATGACCAATGTGAGATATACTTAGGGTAGCAGTCCTGCTAATAATGACAACTACTACCACAGCCAGGAGAGGTCATCTTGTCACCTGCACCTCAGTGCCATTACACAAGGTGGCTCACACATTATGCTTGCACATGCCACTGTTCCACGTATAATGCCGCTGTCCACAACCTATCAATGTATGCCTTCCAGGGCAGCAAGGTGTGTAACACATGCTGTAGGCAGCATCTGCCTGTGTGACCCAGGTAACCTATTGGCTGTCATGTCCACACAGTAACGAATGTGTATACATAACATATATATGTCAGTACTTCATGTACATGGATGCATGTGTATCACACAGCACAGACACAGATATATCATTTACAGGCCACATACAGGTATCAGGTAGTAAACCAGTATGATGTACATATATACTGACAGGTAAGATGTACCAAACTGTAAACCTGTATGTTTACAATAGTAGTCCATTACAACATGTTCTGTACATGTAAGTGTTTGAGCATGCACACTGTGGCCTTCAGTGGTTAGAATCGGTGTGCATCCCAAACAGCCCTGTGCTACTAAGTGTATGAGTGTACCCACTGCCACCTTGTGTAATTTGAGTCAGTGCATCCAACAAGCCCGTTGTTACTAAGTGCATGAGCATGCCCAGTATAACCTTGTGTAGTTGTAGTCATAGTGCATCCCAAACGGCCCTGTGCTACTAAGTGTATGAGCATGCCCACTGTAACCCTGTATAGTGATAGTAGTTGTCCATTCTGCAGATGACCATACTCCAGTTCAGGTTCCAGTTGTGCTACAACTATGCCTCTCAGGCCTACCTGCGGATGGTGTGTCTTGTTTATGCATACAGGTTGTAATGGACACCTACTTTAAACACACAGGTCTACAGCTATGTACTTCATGACTGTCAGTCTCCCTGTTGTTGTCCTCAATTGTAGAAGGGCAGTCTGACTGCCTTGGGATGTGTAATCTCTGTGGCGTGTCTCTTAACTGTGTAGTACTGTAATAGGGATCCTTAGATAGGCAGGAGTTCTGATCTCACCAATGGCAACTGTGTGCGTGTGTTTGTTTGTGTGACAGCAAATGCCTGAGTGTGTGTGTCTCAGCAAATGGCTGAGTGTGTCAGCATAGGCTGAGTGTGGTTGTGTGTGTGTATTTGTGTCTGCATCCTGTCATGGCAGTGGGTTTTGCTGTATTCCAAAGAGATACCTCCTTTTGCACTGGCCTTTATTCTTGTCAACCATGATACCTCTCTCTTCCCCCCTCCCCACTGCAAGTAATCGGTCCTGTGATGTCACCAAGCTCAGACGTGGAATCAGTAAGTGTAATTGTATGTGTTCTGTGGCACATACCCCAACTGCATACCACTGTACTAGTTACCTTTACATAGGCAAGACGTGTATGCACAATACTAGCAAGTGTGTGCGTGTTTGTGTGTGTGACTACCCTGTATCCAGGCATACACGTGTAATGTCTTTTAGCACACCATGGTAGCCATCTGTGGTGACCGGTGTCTAAAAAGTATTACATAGTTAGGAATGGTAAAGAATACACAGTCAAGCATGACTACAGTTGGGTATGTTATTTTCCTGTGCTACTGTCAAGCAGTGACACAGAAGTGGTCACTGGGGTGTAGGTCCATACCCATCATTCCCCCACCCTAACTACACAATCCCTGGGATAGATTACATTAGCCATCATTCCCCACCCCAAACTCCACATACACAACAACCATCCCTTCTCTGGTGAACTGCTTATGATTTAAATGTTATAACAGAAGAGATGCCTCTGTTTTGTGTACATGTCAGTTCCTTTGGAACCCTTCTGTGTCACAAAGGGTGTTCAGACGTGTGTGTGTGTGTGTGTGCGTGTATATGTATAGGTGCACACACATATACATATATATATATATATATATATATATATATATATATATATATATATATGTGTGTATATATATATATATATATATATGTATGTAGGTATGACAGTTGTACAGATGTAGACTTATCTTTGTTGTTTCACAGAGTACAGTACATTCAAGGGTACCGTACATATGTACACAAAGGGACTGTCCCATTTGTTTTCAGTACTGTGGAATACCTGTAGTAGGATATGCATTATAGACTCCATGCAATATGTGTACAACCCAGATAGCTTAGTGGTATGTCCAGTGACCTCAGTGTGCATGGTCCAGGGTTTGACACCTGCAAGCCTTGTTGATACTGTCAATTAGGACTGCATAAGACACTTTTAAGCAGGTGTAATTGTGTTTTCGTGACAGTAAGCAGCGGGTACACGCAGGTAACAGACATGTACAACCCGCGGTACACTTGGAATGCCCTTCTTTGGCAATCCTGCTGATGTCACCCACCTACGTATACACCTCTGGGACTGCTGTAACCCAGTATTCTCCGTAGCACATGCTGTGACTGTGTATTGCTATAGTGTGATAAACTAGTTAGGTAGGGGTTCTATTCCAAGAGAGACCAACTGTGTGTGTGTTTGTCTGCCTGAGACAGGAGCAATGCTTTTTAGAGTATGCACACTCTTTACGATTCACATAACCACCTTTGACAATCCTGCTGATGTCACCCACCTAAGAATGTACCTCTAGGACTGCTGTAACCAGTATTCTCCGTAGCGCGTGCTGTAACTGCGTATTGCTATAGTGTGATAAACTAGTTAGGTAGGGGTTCTATTCCAAGAGAGACCAACTGTGTGTGTGTTTGTCTGCCTGAGACAGGAACAATGCTTTTTAGAGTATGCACACTCTTTACGATTCACATGACCACCTTTGGCAATCCTGCTGATGTCACCCACCTAAGAATATACCTCTAGGACCGCTGTAATCCTGTATTCTCCGTAGCACATGCTGTAACTGCGTATTGCTGTAGTGTGATAAACTAGTTAGGTAGGGGTTCTATTCCAAGAGAGACCAACTGTGTGTGTGTGTGTGTGTGTGTGTGTGTGTGTGTGTGTGTGTGTGTGTGTGTGTGTGTGTGTGTGTCTGCCTGAGACAGGAACTATGCTTTTTAGAGTATGCACACACTTTACAATTCACATGATCACCTTTGGCAATCCTGCTGATGTCACTCACCTAGACATACACCTCTGGGACTGCTGTAACCCAGTAATCTCTGTAGCACATGCTGTAACTGCGTAATGATATAGTGTGATACACTAGTTAGGTATGGGGTTCTATTCCAGGACATGGCAGGTGTGTGTGTGTGTGTGTGTGTGTGTGTGTGTGTGTGTGTGTGTGACTGTCAGAGCCTGTGTGGAGGTGGCTGTGACTGTCTAACCACTGGACATGTTGGGGAGCAGATTTTGTAGTTTTCCTATATGGTGTCTGTCTTATATGTCACAATGTCCACATCTCAAGGAGTACAGATGTCAGTCAGCCAAGGGACTGTGTTGGCAAGCCATACCCCTACATCTGGCAAAAGGCCTGGTGAACAATGTATGCAACCCTACTATTACCCAGAATACGTCCTGAACCCATGTGTCATACAAAAACACACTTGCCTAGAATATCCCGCTATGTTGCTAGTACCCTGCACACTGATGACAGATAGTAGGCATGGTGTGATTGCAGTGGGCTACAGAGGGCATGGCACCCTGTACAGCAGTACAATAGGCAGATAATTGCAGACAATGTGCCTTCACTATGTTCCCCACTGGATACCTGCAACATATGTGGCTCCATCAAATGTGATCCACAGAGGCCATACAATGCCTTACACATGTGCCCTGTATGGACCGATGCCACTGACACCAGGGAATACCTGTATCATGCTATCAATGCGGGTGCAGGGTCAACCTGCTGACTATAAGCAGGTTCTGCCACACCAGGCCAGTATTGGCATATCAGAGGATAATGGTCTGTGTACACAACATGTGCCAGCCAAACCAGGTACACCTGTACATGTCACTGTACATTATTGTGGGACATGCACATCCCAGGCAATGTCCATGTCAAGGACTATCAAACACAGACATGGCATGCATTGCAAAGCTATGGCCATAAACAATGGTAACCAGGATGTCAGGACAGTTCATACAATACCCAAATGTGTGGGACATTGCAGACACTACACCCCTGTACCACACTACACACCATTGTCGGGTGGTGTGATGCCAAGGATTACCCCTCACCCAGCCTTGTACAGCCATCTTACACAGCCAACCACTACACACCCATAAAGCAATGCACAGATGCATGTCAGTACTGCCACCTTGTGTCTGTGTGTAGGGTATGATGCTCACAACCACAGTCACTCCCAGTATAACTCCCATTGGCATACCGACAGATGTAAAACATGTTCACATGCCCTAGCTCATAGAACCCCCGGATATCCCCTGTGGTGCATGTAGTACCTGTGCATTACTGCATGTGGCAAACTAAGTGGTTTGGGAGTTTATATGTGGGCCTGGCAAAGAGTGTCAATGTGAGTCCATTATAGAGTGTGGCTATGCTGACAATGACATCCGTTCATATGGACAGCCATGTGTGCTATACCTAATGTCTGTCTACTATATCTCTGTTGCAGATGTTGCACACCAACACACATATATGTTCTTACAGCACACCAACATGTCAGCTTTGTGGCACATAGAGTAACTGCATGCACTTGCAATAGTAATGACTAGTCAGTCAGGGGTACTGGTAGGTGTGTGACAGACAATGCTTAGGTTTTAGTCTCCAATCCCTTCTCTGATGTACTTTGCCTCTGTCTGTCCCTCCCACACACTCTCTGGTGGATGTGGAAGTGTACACCTGCTTAGCAGCAGCTTGTGTACTGTAAGTGATGGTCATGTTTGGGTGATGGCCTCTGCACCTATTGCAGTCCTCCTCTAGCTGATTGCATGTGGAACAGCTGTGATGATGTTCCCATAGCCATTCACATGAAAAACACAGTACAATATCTAGGAACATCCTGTTGGTGTTTGCCCATGACAGTCGCTGTGAGTGGTACCGGGATCTGGTGTTTGGTAAATGGCATCACAGATGATATCTGGATGTTCCTCAAACAACGTACACAGTGGGAAATAGCCTAAAGACAGGAGGGTGATGTGCCAGACATAACTACAGAATGTAAGTGTAGCTATGCTTCATTGAGACAACTGCCTGTTTAACAAGGTGTGTGTGGTAATGGCTATTCTGCATGTTTTAAAACTGACAAGACAGTGCTCTGTTTGTGAGGTACCCCCATTTGTAGGGCCATCCTTGGACTGGTCAGTGTGTGGAACCATTTGTTTCCTGTGTTACTCACTGAACACACATCTGTGAACAGCAGGAGCATAGTGTGAGGATTGCTGCCAGTACATGGTGACAGTGATGAGTTACTGCCATCGCATCCCTGACTGGACATATGTCACATGAAACAGTGGTATGACAGACACTGTCTGGGGTTCTCAGTGACATGCCAATAATGGGCCACTGTTCATAGCTGCAGTCACACGTCTTCTACATGTTGTACAGATGTCATTATATATGCATGTGTTGTGCTCTCTCTGCAAATGTATACCATCTGTTGTGTTGGGTTGATGGTCATATCTATGCATGCTGTTGTAAGTAATCCTGAATGCTGTTGACTATTACTGAGCCATATCTGTGTTTAAACTGCAACACCATAGGCTGTATGGGTTTGGAGGTCCCGGCAGAACCTCCTGTCCCACTTCAGCTGGCCATGGCACCAGGCACCAGCACATCTGGGGCCCAGCCTTGGACCTCCACCTCTGTTGGCTCTGTACTGCCTTCTGGTGGTACCGCACTGAGGATGGGGCTTGTCCCCTCTGGGAGCAGGTCCAGGCAGGGACATGTCTGCTGTCATACAATACTGGACGTGGTGCGTAGGGGGCTCAATAAGGGGTTTTGAGGCCAGATATGCCAGCTCAAGGGAAGAGTGTCACATTTACAGGGTGAGGCTGCCCCTCCTAGACAGCCCCCAGCACTGCCACCTTTGCAGCTGTTTTGGTGCAGTGATGGCTGCCCATGGCTGGGGACCTCCATCCCACTGTTTCCATCTGGGGGCTCATGGGCTTGTGAATGCCGAACACCCCTCCCCGTCCAAGGTGTATCCCCCCACGTGTCATATACCGACCCTGTATGTTGTCTTGTTTGTCATCCTACCCTACCTTTCCTCCACGAGCATACCTACTCTCCTTCCCCCACATCCCATTCTCACCCTACAGAAACAAAAGTCCAATTAGTTCCTAGAACAACATTTGCCCCGTACATAGCTGTCCATTTCACACACGTGTCCACTGGGCATATGTAACCCTTTTTATATGCATCACAACATACTCCAGTTGTCCTCACCACTGTCTCTCAGGTGCATGATCCTAGTATGCACACGGCTCCTAAATGTTCCAGGTACATGTGATGCGGACGACCCCATTGTACACACAACACTACCAATCCCTCTATGGTTACCCATGTACCTTTATCATGATGATGATGTCGCACACAGTACCTTGCAAGAATACTGTTCTCACATAATGATTGGACAGGAACTGTTGTGTTAATGTAAATATTGGACTGTTTGGCGTTAATGTAAATAACATGCACAGAGTGATGTATATGGCCAATGTACAAATGTTTGCGTGTATGACTGACACATGTCTGTCTGAGGGAGTCTTGATATTACATAGGACGACACCACTACATAATACAGGCATTGCTGGTGTTTCCCTTTTCATTCCTTAGTAATGCTTTGTTGTCACATGGGATGTTCCTGATATATCTATCTATATATATGTATCTGTATGCTGGACATAAACACTCACACATACATCTACATGATGGAATACATTTCCTATACTGTTGAATGACTGCGCTGGATGATATGTTTGTGATAAGGTCCGATGTCTGTATATCTGCCATGGCTTAGTGGTAAATCACAATAGCTGTGTGTGCAGGGTCCTTGTTTCGAGCCTTGCAAAGGCTGTTTATTTTGTTGCTGAGCAGAACAAGGCCAATGGATACAGTGCGATTAAGGCACATTAAAGCAGTTGTGAGCGGGTGTGCGTGGGTTTGCACGGTGCTAAGCAATGCTAACCTCAGTTAGCCTCTACATTGCTTTACCAGTGTAATACTCGCATACTGGCGGCCAAACAGGCTTACACCCGCTTTCTCCCACACTTGCAAATGCACTGCATTTGGTGTTTGCATCTGACACTCACGCCCCTGCGTGGGAGTGAGGACTACGATATTACCTTGTGATGCCTATTATATCGGATTACATGCCTACAGTATCGGGAATGGCTGCCCATTAGGCGAGAGCATGCCGTTCGACTGTACGGAATCCGTGGCCTGTCCAGAGTTTGATTCATATTATTGGTGTGTTCCTCTTACAATCTGCCCCCGTCTGGCTAATACATGGGAACTGACACTCTTCAATACAAACAAGTAATTGGGTTTTGGAACCCATATCCTTCAGCCAAGTCATGCTACTGCATACCTAATATTCTATCATCTTTCTAAGGTTGTCAGTGGAATATGTGCTTTCTGTCCCTATCATACCTCTCATACGATTGGGAAAATATACAAACTGAATCAGGGACACGGCATAACAACATCAGGGACACATTTAAATTATTGGTGCTATTAACCTGACACATTGACAGATTCAGAGCATATGAATTCATACACATTTTCTGAGGTAAATGATGTTTATAACTCTTAATTGCTGCTGTTATTCATTATGTGTAATTCACCACCTTTCCTCCAAATGTCACTAGTTTTAGGAGGGATTAAGCGGGGCAGAGTTAGAAACCGAGTCGAAATCTGGGACGTCCCTGGAAATTGGGGACAGTTCAGAGGTATGGTCCCTAGTATTTGTTCCCCCAATGGTTTACGTCCCGTCCAGTGGATGTGCTCTTAGGGGTTGAGAGGTATGGGCATCAGCTATGCCCATTTCGGAATATTACTTACATCCCCGGGGCGGTCCTAATACGACTTTGCCAGCCAACACCTGCATGCCTAGGCCCATAATTCCATACCCATAGTTCCCCCACCTACCATTCCTCTACAACACTCATCCTTACTGTGGGTGCAGGTGGGGTATAAACACACCACTACACACTGCCCACTCTCCCTGTGTCGGGACACATGTCGTACGTTGTGTCAACCCATGGGTTATCAGGCTTGCACAACCTACTGGTCCGTGTACTTCTACAGGCTGGTTTGATAAGTCATTACCGGGACTGCCTCCGGTCATTAATTTTTGGTGTCCCACAAGGGACATCGATGTCTATGTTTCAAGATTAGACCTGGCAGGTCTCTCCCACTGGTAGTATCCTGCCAGTGCTCTGGGAAGCAGTGCTGTGTTTACCTTTATTGTGTCTGAATGTCTCACCGGCCTAGCTGGGTGGGGTGGGGGGGTTGATGCTACGTGTTACACGTTTGTTTATTGAACCTCTCACCCCCATATGCACAGCCTGTGAACATATGTTACTCGTAACTGCTGTATCATATCCTAGCTATATACATGCGTATATTTACAGTCACATATATATATTTACATTACTATATACAGATATATCTGTATATGTATGCATACATGTATATTTATATTTCGCTGTCTATATATATATATATATATATATATATATATATATATATATATATCACAACATATGGGTCTATGGGTGTCTGCATATGTATATAATTATATGTGGGTATGTATCTGTATTCTGTCTCTGTATGTATACATTTGTACTATGGAGAGGGAGAGGCTTATCTTTATGTTGCTATGGGTAAATATACACACACATACCTCTACATATATACATTTACATCTGGTTATTCCATTCCTTGCCATATAGATTTCACTTTGCTGCAGTGGGACTCGTAGTGGGTGTGGCTGCTCATTGGGTGACGCTTCTGCCCAATGAACACATTTGCTTACATCCTTAGAGCTGTCCATATAGGCCCACATCAGCCAACACCTGCACACCTAGACCCATAAGTAGCTACCCATAGTTCCCTCACCCGCACCTCCTCAACAACACCCATCCTTACTCTGGGTCCTGGTCTGTTCTGGACACACCACCACATGCTGCTCACTCTCCACTTCACGGGACCTATTTCATACAACTGTCTTGGCCCATGGGTCATCAGGGTTTCAAACCCTTGAATTCTGAGTATGTATACACTGCAGCCAGAATGGCTGGTCTATCACCTTCTTTTGGTCTTGGCAACTTTTGGAGTGTCCTGCAAGTGATGCTTCAGTCTGTGTTCCAAGATTAGAAATCACGGGTGCACGGTGTACCCCACCGGTTGTATCCTGCCTGTGGTCTGGGAAGCAGTGGACTCTTTACATTGTTTGAGTGTATGTTTCCCATGTCTGGCTGGGGGGGGGGTGGAAGGTCATGCTACGTGTTTCATGTTTCTTGCTTGGGCTCCTCACTTCCATTGGCATAGCCTGTGAACATATGTCATTCTTGTGTGCTGTTTCCTATCATAGCTGTATATCTGTGTATATCTACGCACACACACACACACACACACACACATTATATGTCTATACATATATATATATATATATATATATATATATATATATATATACACATACATATGTCTGTGTGTGTGTGTCTGTAAAGCAATACATACCCCACGCAAATGCACTTACACATGCTTACTGGTGTTTATATATGCTTGACCTGCTTACTAGTGCCTTATTCATTATGACACTGACACTTCATTCCAGTTATCTTTTAATTGATATTTTGCAGGTTATACAGCGGCAGATGTCGCAATATGTTCATGTAGAGATTACCGATGGTAAATGGTATGTGATATAGTGGGATTCGGTACGGGAATGTCTGTTCATTAGGGGGTTGCTCTATCCAATACACTATTGCTGTGCTGCTTCATTTGCATATATATCCATATACCCATGGCTTCTGGTTCCCCAAACACACACCCCAATGCCTCCCTAACACTGCTGTCATCCATTCTCCAGTCGGATTTGCGGTGTATCCACACCACTACACATTGGCCACTCCCTACTCCTATAGACCCATCTCATTGGTTGACTCACTCCACGTATAACATCCCATCGGTTGACTCACTCCACGTATCCTCAGAACTCCCAAACATTTAGTCCACAAACATTGGTGACGTGAGCGACCAAAAAAATACTATTCTCAATTTTTGGGTTGTCCCACATGGAACACGCATGGGTTTATGTCAAGATTAGACTCTATACTTCATTACATCCTTACTCCCATTAACATGACACTACAATTAATTAATATGTATGACTATGCGGTAATGCACACGTTACACATGAGAGCCTAATTATGTACGTGTTTGGCGTATTTCTTTTACAAATAGACCGGTTTAGTAATTGGCGTTGCCATAGCAGGCAGATCACAGGAATGATTCCATGTGTGGGGAAGTCCTCACATTTGATTATTGTCAGCACAGCACTGACTTCGGACATCGTACACACTTCTGCATTTTAGCAGTTTCATCCCGTTCCTCTTCTGCACAACCTATTATTCTATCTACTCGTCCCGTTCCTCTTCTGCACAACCTATTATTCTATCTACTGTTGAGGTTTGTAAGGGCACATTCATGTTATTTATGTCTGCAAATGGAATGAATGTGTTACAGAGAATGTATTTCTACATACTGATGTCTGCATGTGTGTATGCATATATACCTATAACGAACTCGCTGACCTCCACGGGGCGGTCCAATTAGAACCAGCCCATCCAACCCTGGCACTCCTGGCTCCATAATTTCATACCCATAGTTCCTCCACCCCACCCGTGTTCAAAATACATGCATACCTTCCATTATCCATTTGTTATCACAGCCATGACACACCTCCACACATTGCCCTCTCCAGAGCGTTAGGGGCCCTACATGTATGTTGTCCCACCCCATGTATTCTCAGGCTCACCCACCATTTAGTCCTTGAACATACCTGCCCTTGCTTGTGTAATGGTCGAAAAGCCAAATGGTCTATCTATTTTGGGGTAGTTCCACCAGGGACTACCCTCTGTGTGTAAAGTAGACTTAGCAAATCAACAATGTTACTTCCACTGGTAATATCCAGCCTGTGGTGTGAGTAGCAGTGCTTTGCTCACTCCTGCCCAGCTGGATATGACATACGCTGACAGCTCTATATAATACTGGGGTTGCTGTTGATTCCCTCCTCATTCCTTTTGTATGCTTTATTGTTACGTCGTTCTTTCTTCATAGATAGCTATATATATATATATATATATATATATATATATATATATATATATATATATATATATATGTGTGAGTGTGTATATGTATATATATATATATATATATATATATATATATATATATGTATATATATTATATATCTGTATATACTTGTATACATTTCCTATGCTGGGCACTGCTTAGACCTGCACAACTGCACTCAGACTTGCTTACTGGTACTTATATGTGTTTATTGCTGCTTATTTGTGCTTACACCTACTTAGTAGTACCTTATTCATTATGACAGTGCAACTTTGCTTGAATTATATTTAAGTTAAATATCTCATACGATACTCTTATGTCGGTTTTACGGCAAAACGACATTCATTCCACATGGAAAATGATATGTGCTATTGTTGGGCTCAAACCGTGACTGCCTGTTTGATAGGCGGATGCTCTAAACACTACACTATTGACACATACATTGATTCCGCTTGTTTTTCTCTATTTGAATGAATATGATGTGTAAGCTATGCTTGGCGGAGGGTGGCGATGCGCAGACATGCTGTGCTTTGCTTACACCTTCGCTATTGCTGTAATTCGAACGTATAACAGGGACACGGGGACAGGGAATCTAATTGTGACACTTCTAGGGACAGAGCTCTGCATTCCACTACGTGCTTGTGTGTTTACTACTTTGATTTTATTTCACTGTTCGTGGACACTCTTATATGCTTAGCATACATTTCGGTATCCACGGACACTGACTTACTGACTTACTATTAGGGGCGGGCTCTACAAGCAGGCACAGTAGGTTTTGCAAGTGTCGGGGCATGTTTACGCCTCCATAGAGCACTTATACATGCCCCCTGCACTCGCACACGTTTCCTGTGCACGTCGATGGTGCGGCGGCACGCCCACATACTTATTCATATGGCGCTGCTGCTGCTGCACCATCTGTAGTGAGGATGCTCGGCGCAAGGCTAAAACCGTCCTTGCGCCGAGCTTCTTGTATCCCGGGGATTATTTAAAATTGGTAAATAAACAATACATTAGGATGGTGCCAGGCAAAGAAGGACTGAGCCTTGACTATGACACAGACATCTGGGGTTAGACTAGTGACCTAGGCATTGCCCAGCTGATGAAGTGAGAAACATAAGGGAAGGGGAAGGCAGCATATTTCAAACTATGCCTTCACTCAATATATTCTCATTGAATACTGGAAACCTGACAGGAGATGTCTGCTTAGACAAGAAATGCAGAGCTGTTAAGATGATACATCATACATTGAAACTTAATCCCCATGCTGTACCCATGCATGTCCATCCCTTGACTGGTGCTGAAGAATATGTTGGAGATTAGGACATAAGCAAACATCCCTTAGGGCTGCCTGTATGCTGTCACCTCTAGAAGAACATGTAATCACAGTTACATTGACTGGCCAGGCATGTAGTTGGTACATGGGTAAAAATGAAGAAAAAACATGGTAAAATGCACGATAATAGTGCTTTACAGTGATGTTTTGAAGATTTTTATGAACAAATATGCTTAATGCTTTTATTATGGGAATCCTGTCATAAGTATTACATAACTTTTATGTGAGTGTCTCTCTCTCTCTCTCCATGTATGTGTGTGTTTGTGTTATTTTTTCGAGCTGCAGTTGTGTGTGTGCACCCCAACATACAAGCATACATATTTGTGTGTGTGTGTGTGTGTGTGTATATATATATATATATATATATATATATATATATATATATATATATATATATGGGTCTACTTCTATATCCCAGAAAGAAGGGTGACCACAACGCAATCATGTTGTATAGGCAATTGGACCAAATCAAGGGAGTCAAGAAGACGTGTGTGAAATGGAGAGTTATGTATGGAATAATTTTATTTTTTGCACAGAGTGAAAAAGAGATAGTAATATTGGGGAAGGGACATAGGTATGTCTGGGTTAGGTAAGTTGGGTAGATGAGGAAGCAACTGCAGACAGACAGGACATACAAGACAAGACACAGGGGTGATGAAGGACACAAGAAGGGGGTGAACACCATGGTTGAGATGAGGGAGGGGACATCGCGAACCCATGGATGTCAAGCTGGATGACAGTGAGAATCGAGTCATCCCTCACTGGACTGTCATCACTGTCACCTCACTGCGTCAGTGGCTGCAGTGTCTGATGTCTGTGTCTCCTTGTGTTATTCAGTACAATGATGGAGAGCACTGTCTCCATCCAGCATAAGCATGCCCCAACTGTGTGGCACACAATCCTACGTACCAAACCTGGTAGTTCATCGCAGGTGATAAAATCACCACCTCTGCCACTGCTCCTGGAGGGAAATACTGGCCTATCCTGCAAGGCAGAACTACCTGAGGGGCCAGATAGTGCAGGGGAAGCAGATGGGGTGCTACCAGGTCGCTTCCCAGATGTGGTGGGCAATGGTGCCATAGCCAGTGGAGTGGGGGCAGGTGGATCCTGTGGGGGCAGGCCTACCCTACAGTGCTGTTGGAAAAATAAAAAAATTAAAAGAGACGATAAGGCCTGAGGTGAGAGAAAACCAAGGGAGAACATTGACAACTTCATATGTGACATACAATGCACTGATACAATTATCTGACTCTATTCTGTCACCTTTACTATTAAGACTACTAACTCCTAACAAATTACTTTTTTACTGTTAAGACTACCCATCTCATAACAGATGCACACTATACTACAGATTGCAGCAAGCAATCCTTGATGTGTGCATATATTGCACACGTGAGTGTTCCAATGATACTGATTACTGTTTACAGCAGGCAACTGGTGCTACTGCTTTAGAGGTCTGACATTACATTGCAATACTGATGAAAACTTAACAGCACTGAATATCTGGGAAGTGTGGTTTTTGAACCCACAACCTCTGACTACTCTCTAATACTGAACTGTTGTTTTGGGCTACAGACTAATGCATGCATACTTTCCTTTTACAGTTGAAAGATGCATGCTCAATTCGATACAACTATATAATAAACCAAAAAAGGTGTCTTCACTTTTAATACTACAATAACAGTACTGTTTTGATTCATAGTTTATGGAAGAATTAAATATGCCAAGGTTAGAGTAGATGAGGCACAATTACTAATGGTTAGGATAGGAGGAGATTAGATAAAAACTGTGATCTATGACCAATCTACAGGAAAGCCCCTGGAATAGATGGCATTCCTGTGGAAGTTTGGAAGCTAAAAGGGGAAAAAAGTGATAAATATCTGGAAGGTTTTGTTTAACAGTATTTCAAGAGGAGGAGAAGTACCAACATCCTGGAAAAAAGCAGTGGTAGCTTTAATACCTAAAGAGGATAACAATCCATCAGACCCAGCTTCATACAGGAGCATTTCCATACTAAACCATAATTATAAAGTGTTCACATCTATAATGGCTAAAAGAATGACAAACGTATTGCCAAAATTGATAGATATGAATCAATGTGGTTTTGTGTAGGGAAGGCAAACACTTGACAACATTAACAGAACTGTCATGATCCAGAGGGAAGAAGAATGTAAGAAAATACCATTGTTCTTGGTGGGTCTTGATGCAGAGAAAGCATATGAGAGAGTAAGGTGAGACTTTATGAGCAGGGTAATGGAAGCATTTGCATTTCCTGAAAAAATATTAGGTTGATCAGGAGGATATATGAGGGATTGGAGGTGAAAATTAAAGTGGCGGGGTCCTCTCTGATAATTTCTGCTTGAGCAGAGGAACCAGGCAGCGGTGTCCTCTTAACCCTTTGTCATTTACATTATATTCAGAACCACTGGCAAAGAAAATAAGGAACTCAGACATTCAAGGATATAATTGGTATGGCAGTCAAGATAAGCTGGCTCTATTTGCAAATAATGCAAATAATGTTATTTTATAATTGACAAAAACAGAAAGAGACATTACAAGTGTTGTAGAACATTTTGAGACAGTTTCAAATCTTTTCAGGACACAAAATTAATGAAACTAAAACACAAAGGCAACAGCTGTACATTATGTACTCACACAGGAATTTGTTCAGCAATATCCGTATTCATGGGGATATTATAAAATTATTTAGGAGCATGGATTAAAAATGATTCTAGTGTGGCATATAAGGATATGTGGGAAGAGACTAAACAAAAGATAATGCAAAAACTGAGAAAATGGAAGCTTTGTTATATGAATATGGATAGCAAAATACAAGCAGTTAAAATGTTTTTAGTCCCTTCAGTCTTATATATAGGTCAGGCATATTTTTATCAACCAGAGGAGAAGTTGTGGATAGTAATAAAGAGCTGAAGGACTTTATCTGGGGAGGGAAAGACAGCAAGAGACAAGTGGGATAAGCGGATTCTTTCAGCAGATCAGGGTGGATTGGGATTACCCAATTTAAAGGGGTATTTCAGAGCTACACAGCTAAGGCTACTATACATAGCACAAGCAGAAAACTATGTTGAAATAGGTGTGAAGTTAAAGAAACAAAGAGAGACTAGGATTTTGGATGCAGGCATTTAAGGAGAATAACAATAATTATACATAATATTATATCCATAAAGTAGCACAAAGTAATCTAAGAAATAATTCAACACAGAAATGGAAAGAGGAGAGTATGACGATAGGGATGACTGCAATTAGGGATATAGACAATAGGCAAGAGGGAGCTTGAATTTATTGGAGATAACTGGCAAAGGAACCACGGTATTAAGGGGAAATAACAAGAGAGGGAAAGGTAATAGAATGGGAAGAGGCCAAGAATTTATTTGGACTGCAGGTTAGAGATTGCCTTCCCTTTCAAGGATTGATACAGTACAGTTTTGTACCTACCATAAATGTAGATGTCCGAACAGGAATGCATCTGCAGTCATAACAAATGGGTTGTCCTGTCGTCAGGCAGCCCCTCGGTCGGCCGGATTCCAAAGTCTGGGTCTGGCCTCGGCTGGTGTCGCACTTCACCCGACGTCATAGCTGCAGTTCTTCGGGTATAAAGGCATCAGCCGACGCCATTTTCCTCAGTGTTTCTTGCCCCAGATGCCAGTTTCCCTCTTGGATAGCTAAATTTTGGATAAATGCCAATGTTTCCAAATAGTAGAAGGCAAACACAAAAAATAAGCATGTATGTACATATATACAAACAAATACACCATAAGAGATCCCCCCCCAGCTAGCTATTAGATGGGTAAATACCCTAGGAATACCACAGAGGGGAAGGAGGGTGGGTAATCCTGACTGCAGATGCATTCCTGTTCGGACATCTACATTTATGGTAGGTACAAAACTGTACTATGTCCTTCAAGGATGCATCTGCAGTCATAACAAATGGGTAGAATACCATAGCCAAACTAGGGAGGAGCTAGAGGAAATTATGGTGTAGTTAGGATCCCTTGCAAAACAGCAGTGGCAAACCCTGCTCGGGATCTAGAGTATAAAGGTAAGTTATAATGCTTGGCAAATGTATGCACGGAGGTCCAAGTAGCAGCCTCTATAATGTCCTTGGTAGCCACTCCTCGTAAGAAAGCTGTGGTAGTGGCTGTAGCCCTTGTAGAATGAGGCCTTATGTTCTGTGGAGTTTGCTTTCCATGGTAGGAGTAACAGAATCTAATGCAATTTCCTATCCACTTGGAGATTGTCTGTTTTGAAATTGCTTTTCCTTCCCTTCCTGTTGCATATGCTACCAGAAGCTGGTCAGTTTTTCTATTGCCCTTGGTTCTGTCCAGGTAGTAGCGCAACTGTCTATGTACATCCAAAGTATGCAGCAGTCTTTCCCCCTTGTTTTGTGGATTGGGGAAGAAGGTAGGTAAGTGGACTGCCTGGTTTAAAGACACTCTGGATACCACCTTAGGCATAAATGTAGGATTTGTTCTCATGGACACTCTATCTTGGTGGAAGATTAGGAAGGGTTGTACTGCCATTAAAGCCTGTAGCTCAGAAACCCTTCTTGCTGAGGTAATTACCAGCAGAAAAGCAGTTTTCCAGGATAGGTGTTGTAGATCTGCTGTTGCTGCTGGTTCGAAAGGGGGGAGTGTCAATTTTTCTAGCACAAAGTTCAAGTCCCATGCTGGTAATGGTGGTTTCCTAGGAGGTTTTACATTTTTAATTCCTCTCAGAAACTGCCTGAGTAGAGGATGCGAGAAGACAGGGGGATCGAAGCTGTATTCTGCAGAAATAGCTGATGCATGTATCTTGATGGAGGAATAGGACAGGCCTGTATGGAAAAGCTCTGCCAAATACTCCAGGATGTTGGCAATGTCTACCTTTGACACATCTTTTCCCCTTTCAGTACTCCAAATGAGAAACCTTTTCCATTTTCCTGCATAGTTCCTTCTTGTTGAAGGTCTGCGGGCCTCAAGGATAATGTCTTTAACCCTTTGGGATAAATCTGGGTTAGTTGCTCTTATGTAATGTTCCAAGCAGTCAGCTGCAGAGTTTTCAGGTTTGGATGCAGGGTGTTGTAGTCATTCTGAGTTAACAGCAAAGGAGTCAGGGGCAGTGTCCACATTTTCCCCCGAGACATGCTTCTCAGTAATGGGTACCAATGTTGTCTTGGCCAGTCTGGAGCTATCAGAATGATCCTTGGACATTCCTCTTTGATTTTCAATAGCACCTTGTGCATCAAAGGAAGAGGTGGGAATGCATATGCTGTCAGGCCTTTCCAACTGAAGGATAGAGAGTCCACCTTCCAAGCAAGTGGGTGGTAAGTCCTTGTGCAGAATTTCTTGAGCTGGTGATTGAGTGGGGATGCGAATAGGTCTATATGTGGCAGTCCCCATTTCTTTGTGATGACCTTGAAGATGTCCGGGTGTAGCATCCATTCGTGAGCATCCGAGGTAGTTCTGCTTAATATGTCTGCTAGGATGTTTTCTTTTCCCGGTACAAAAATTGCTTGTAACTGAATGTTGTAGCTCAGAGCCATATTCCATAGGTCCAGTGCCATCCGGCATAGAGGGTATGAATGAGTGCCTCCCTGTTTGTTGATGTACCACATGACTGTGGTGTTGTCTGTCCTTATCATCAACTGCCCTTCTTGGAGGAATGGTCTGAAACTGTGGATTGCTAGTTTTACTGCCAGCATTTCCTTTTGATTTATGTGCAGGTGCTGCTGTTCTGGAGTCCATAAGCCTTGTATGCACTTGTCCAGCATGTGGGCCCCCCAACCGAGGTCTGAGGCGTCCGTTGTGATGGTTTGGCTTGGTTGAATGCTGTGGAAGGGCAAACCTGGGTTTGACTGGCATGCCTGAGCCCACCATAGGAACTCTTGTTTCAGGCATGGGATTAGTGGTATTTCGGTTTCTAAGCTGTGCCTGTGTTGAGACCATAAATTCTTCAGGTACCACTGTAGCTTTCTCATATGTAGTCTGGCATGAGGGACCAGGATTATGCAGGATGCCATGAAGCCCAAAGCCTGCAGTACTTTCCTTGCTGTTAGTTTGTTCTGCTCTGTTAATGCCAAGAAGTAGAGAGGAAGTTGTTCTTGTTTTTCTGCAGTTAGGAATGCCATCTGTTTTACTGTGTCCAATTCTGCACCTAAGAAGGTTATTCTTTGGGATGGTATCAGTCTTGACTTTTTTATATTGACTGTATATCCCAGGGTTTGTAGTAAGCAAATGACTCTTTGTAAGTCTTCTGTTAGCTTGTTTTGTTGTCCGCTTGTATCAGGCAGTCGTCCAGGTATGGATATATTTGGATTCCCTGAAGCCTGCAGTGAGCGATTACTGATGCCAGGCATTTCGTGAACACTCTGGGCGCAGTAGATAAGCCAAAGGGCAATGCTGAGAATTGATAATGCTCTGATCCTGCAAGAAATCTGAGGTATCTTCTGCAATTTGGTCGTATGGGGACGTGCAGGTATGCCTCCTTGAGATCTAGAGTCACCAGCCAATACTCCTTGCCCAGCATGGGAAGAAGTTGCTGTAGGGTCAGCATTTTGAATTTTGGAACAATGATGAATGTGTTTAAAGCGGACAGGTCGAGAATAGGCCTCCAATTTTTCTCTTTCCTTGGTACCAGGAATAGTCTGGAGTAAAATCCCTTTCCTTGTTCCATAGATGGTACCCTTTCCACAGCTCTCATCTTTGCTAATTGAGCTATTTGTTTTAGAGCTTCTGTCTTTTGATTTGGTGGCAGGTTTGGCATTCCTGTTTTTCCTGGTAAAGTATGGAAATGGAACCTGTAGCCTTGGTCTATAGTTTGCAAAATCCACTTGTCTCTTGTGATATAGTGCCAGTTTTTGAAAATAAGGCTAACTTTCCGCCTAAGGGTGCTGCTATTTGTTCCCTGGTAGGCGGTGCCAGAGCCAAGTCACTGTGATTGTCCTGTTGCAGTGGTAGTTGTTGTGTCTGTGCCTCGTTGGTTGTTACCTTGCCACTGGCGTCCCCGGTAGGCACCTCCTCTGGATTGATTTCTGCCTCTTGAACGCCTATTCCTGCCTCTCTGAGTTTTAGAGGAGTCTGGAAAGGACCAATTTTTGGAAGGCCAATTCCTGCTAAATCTTGGAGGCTGAACCTGTAAGAAATCTTTCACTGTTTGTACAGATTTTGCCTTCTCTTCCATTTTCTTCAGTACCTGTTGAGCAGGAGAACCAAATAAATTGACCTTATCCATAGGAGCATCTAATAGTTTTGCTTTAACATGATCCGGCAAGACCTGTTCTTTCAACCATGCATGCCTTCTTATAACTGTGCCAGTCATGGCTGATCTAAAGGAAGCCTCCAGTGCATCATAGCCACATTTTAAAGAATGGTTACTAACCTGCTGAATGTTATGCACCATTTCTAGAACATATTTCTTATCTAAAGAATCATCAGAGGACTGTTTCTTAGTTAACTGATCAAGCATATACTCCTGGTATTGGATCATATGAAACTGACAGTTCAATGCCCTAGCTGAGAGAGTAGCAGAGGTGTATACTTTTTTACCCCATCTCTAAGGACCTGGATTCCCTTTCAGAAGGGAGAGGGTTTTTAACTGAGGTAGAAGCTACTGCCTTAGGCCCCTGTGAGATAGTCTCGGGATCTGCAAAAGGAGCCTTGTATAAATGGTGATGAGTGTCCGGGACCCTGTAGAACCTATCGGGCTTAGCAGGGGCTGGAGGTAAAGTATCAGGAGCAGTGCTAGCATCATTAAATGCATCATCTACAACAGGAAGAACTGGAGGTATAGCTAAAGGCCTATGTTGTGGTAAATGTAAAAAGGTCCTAAGCCTTTTCCTTGAATCTGAGAAATCTTGTCCCTGCCATTGGAATTGCTCTCTCATGGCATGTAAGGTTTCCAAAGGAAAATTCCTCTGGTGGAGAGGCAGAAGGAATCGATTCCTCAGCATCGGAGTCTTCATAAGTAGAAAAGGAGCCTCTGGATGGTCTGTATTGTCTGTATCGTCAGAATAATCATCTGAGGACACTGGCTCAGGGGCTCTGCTCTAGGTCTCTTTTCTGGAGGAGGTTGAGAGGCCCTGTCTGGGTGAGATTGGGATCCCCTAATTAAAGAGATGAGATCCTCTGCCAGAGTGAGCATTTGGGAACTGGAACTGGGCCTGTGAGAGGGGGGCTTAACAGGCACAGACTTAGAAGTTTTGGCTGCTTTAGCCCTGGCAAAGGCCTTTATGGACATGGCTGCAGGCAGCCTAGCAGCACCACGTGCAGGGGTTGAAACATCCAAAGGGATGGTGTCCGATAATTCTTGTGAAACCACAGTAGCAGGTAGAACTTCAGAGGCCGATTTAACTAGGTTAGAAGGGGCCTCGGTAGTAGTCATGGATTCGGCTGACGATAGAACCGTTTGCTCGGTTTCGGCCGAAACCGAGACACTCGCGGTTTGCTTAACCGCGGTTTCGGCCGAAACAGCGGACCGCGAGTGTCGGTCCTTTTCTTTACGTTTCTTAACAACTTGTGAAGTCGGAGGATCCGACGGCATTACGTACGCAAAATCTGAGCCGAAAAACTGTTCAGCAAACTCCGACCGACGTCTAAGCGTCCGTCGGTTGAAAGAAGCACAGGCTAAACAAGCTGCTACGTCGTGGTCTGGGCCTAAACAAGGTAAGCAGTAAGAGTGGAAATCTTTATGAGGTATTTGTTTCCCACAAGTTAAACAGTTATTCACTTTTTCTGACATCGGCTGAGGCAAGAAAGAGTCCCCAACGGGGTACTTAGCTTTTTAGAAGTCTTCGAAGTAGTATTCGGTAGTAGTAATCTCTGGATCTGACCGACCGGCACTTGCGAACAGCTTCTGCTTCGGGCACCACGCGGCAAGAAAGACTGAGGAAAATGGCGTCGGCTGATGCCTTTATACCCGAAGAACTGCAGCTATGACGTCGGGTGAAGTGCGACACCAGCCGAGGCCAGACCCAGACTTTGGAATCCGGCCGACCGAGGGGCTGCCTGACGACAGGACAACCCATTTGTTATGACTGCAGATGCATCCTTGAAGGACATCAGAGTATAGGCAAAGAGAAAGAATGGGGGGGTCCTAAACAAAAGACCAGCACTGGTACAGTTTTTAGTAGAATCGAGAACAGAAGCTGCCATTAAAAAGGAATAATTAGTACAGCAATTAAAACATTGCATGATAACTACAACAATCAATCAGAGGAGGTTAGAAAGAACTGGGAAGAGAGACTGGATAAGCAATTCACAAAGAAACAAAGGGAGGATATATGTATGTCTCCCAAATATGCAACAGAATTTTAAAAAGTTAGGATTTTTGCTTGGAAATGTTTATAGATATTTTTATACCCCAAGCAGACTCCAGAGAATTTTTCCTCAGGTAGACAGCAAATGCTGGAGGTGTGACAGGGAAGAAAGAGGTACTTGGGAACATATTGGGATTGGTGGAATTTAAGGATTCCCTGCAAAATGCACTGTCGGAGATGCTGGGTGAGCAGACTGGTGTGATGACGGAGATGATTTTTCTGAGCTACGATACAGAAATCAGAATTGCCTAGATATGGCAAGGCATTGCTGCCTCTAGTTATGGTGGCTGCCAAAAAAGCAATTACTAGAAAATGGAAATCAAAATCTAAACCAACTATATTAAAAGTAGTGAACATAGTAACAGAGATAAAACAAGTGGAATTGATATCTTTAGAAAAAAGTAGAAGCAAACTACATGGGAAAAATGGGAATGTATATAAATGCATAAGTGCTTATGTCGTAAGTGATGGTTTAATAAAGATGTTTCTTGTTTAAAAAAAGGGGGGGGCAAGAATTGAATAATTTATGTAATGTTGCTCAGGTTATATGCTATATAGCAATAATTTGTTAATACAGGTTGATTATTTTTGTATAAATGCAAATTTGCCTATGTCACAAGTGATAATTCAATAAAGGTGTTTAAAAAAAAAGCACTGTTCAGATGCATACATACCACATGCTTCTCATATCCATGCCAATCTAGAGTCATGGGTTTGTGCATTCAGTTCTCGGTCTGTGATGGCTTCAGAAAAAACAGAACAGAACACCAATCCTGACTATAATCAGCTTTTAACTCTTATAAGTAGTCTCTGTAAGTGATACTTACACATATGTGGGGTGCCCCCAGTACTACATTCGTCGATCCAACATTCAAGGCTATCCCTCTTCCTCATTTAGAGGACTCTGTAGTGATTCCTACATTGCTCACCAGTGCAAGGGATACTAGTAGCCATGGTCAAAGCCTGAGCAAGACTATTCCATGCCTCTGACTTGTAATCTGAGCCACACTAGTCCCTATGCAATAGTCTGGCTCCATGTTCAGTCACAGGGAGTCTAACAAACATTTAGGACTCCTGGACACCCAATCTTTGAGCACAAATCTCAAAACCTCTCCACGAATGCCTGCTATGCCTACCAAAGACCAATGTAGAATGATGTTTTCCTGCCAATTGCAGGTATTGCGGTTACTCAGAATGCACACTTTTTGGTTTTGCAACATTTGAAAATGTTGTGCATCACTTACCAATGTGCAAACATGACACTCGCACTCCAGACCTACACTTAACACCTGCTGCCACATGATTATTTACATGACATTCCCTAGCTTAGCATTCATTGTAAAATTCTGCAATGCTTACTGTGTTTTGCACGATGGTCAATAGTATTAAATGAATGCATTCGGTTTATGTTTGTGGCTGTCTTGGTCCAGTCTGCAACCTGGGTGGTCCATTCATCTAGTTTGTGCACCACCGCACTTTGCACAAGCAGATGAACACAGCCAAACACATTTGTGCTAAGTGGTGCATTGCGTAAACACGCCCCCCCCCCCAAAAAAAAAAATTGGCGAAATAGTTGAAATGAGGAAAAACAATCTATGACATACACAGTAGAAAATGTTATTACACAAGAGATATGTCTATATAGGTCGGGATTTCAACTCTCACTCCAATGCAGGATAGGTGTCTTATCCATCTTTGTCACACAAACAGCTTTGCAGCAAAGAAATGAAGTAATTCCTCACACAACCAAGTGCAACTTAATGTACACTGATATCAAGACATAAACTGTTATTTGTACATTTATTATATTTAATATATTTGGATGTAGTGCACTTGGCGATCACACAACCTATTATAATTATTGCTTGCAAATATATAGCTCTGTCTCACCTTTCTGTGTTTCTTGGTCATTCATCAGTTATCTGACCAGAACTCAGAGACATGCAATGTGTAAGCCATTCTATATCATTTACCTTAAAATTTCTGAGGATATTAACTGGGAATACTATGATATGCAGTTGTCATCAAATGAAGGGCAGGTTGGATGGCACAAACAAACATAGACTGCTCTTTTAGGGGGGAATCAAAGGTGAGTTTCTTTTATGGTACATTCAAGGGTACACTTGGGGGGGGTGGAAAGCTGAGCTACTGCTATGGCACAAATAAGGATATGTTGCTTGTTACTCTCCTTGTTTTGCATTCTACCGGTTTGATCTTGTGAGGTTGTGAAGTCAGAAACTACAATGTGTCTCATTACTTTCTAACTTTTCTCTGTAATGATTTCCCATTACAAACTTATGGTGCTAAACTGAGGGAATGCTGTGATCATCAGTATTCTTCAGAGGTATGACTGTGTGAATCTCTGATGCCTGTGGCCTACTACTTAATGTTAATGGACACATGTTAGTCAAATGTCTCTTCTATCACATGTTAAGGGGATTTCTGTACAAGTCTTTCACCTTTTACTTGCTTACTGTACAAAGTGATAGAATACAAGGATATGACATAATACTATTAAACCATACACTCCAGGTTCAGCGCTTACCTCATAAATGCAGCAGTTGCCACAGTGTTAGTTCAGGGCTGACTCTGTCTGATGCAAGCAGTATGCAGCCAATATATGGGAAGGTAAATGTTGGGTGATGTAGATCAGAGTGCAAGTGATGTGTGCTCTATCTTTAAGAAGCATGTCAAGGCTGTACATGCATATATAAATTCCAGACATGTGCAATGCCTAGTGCCATTTTGTAAGAGCAGGCAGAGGGTGAGCATGCATGATCGCTGTTGTTAGTTTGCATATAAGTTACTTAAGTTAAAGTCAGGAAACCTCTATAGTGATGTGTTTATATAAAATAAAGCTGCTTGAACAGAACCCATGAAGACTCTTCTATTGTGTCCAAAGTAGAAGAGCAATGGTGTCAGAACCAGGATTGCACACAGTAATATTCAGAGCTACAAGGTGCCGAGACGGCAGTGAAGGCAAAAAGTACAGTTGTGTACACTTACCATAAATGTAGATGTTCAAGTGTATTCACTGTTGCAGTCATCACCTGTGGGTTATCCCTGCTGTGGTAGCCCTCTACTGACCCGAATAACAGAGTCAATGTTTTTCTGTGTCGGCTGTTGTCGCTTGCTGCCTGACGTCAGGTCATCAGTGCTATAAAGGAAGGCAGCTGAAGCCATTACATTAATTTTTCTTGCCCTAAACAGTCAGAGGCCCAAGTAAATATGGTGAAGTGGTCCTGGTGGCTAAAAGCCACCATTAGAAGCTTATGTCTCTCTAAGGAAAGAAGATATAAGGGGGAAGGAAGGTGGGAAACCAGGACTGCAACAGTGAATACACTTGAACATCTACATTTATGGTAAGTGTACACAACTGTACTATGTTCTTCGTGTTTCACTGTTGCAGTCATCACCTGTGGGAGGATTCCCAAAGCTGAGGAGAGGGGTGGTAAGATTAGTAAGAGATCTAGGAATGGGTCAGCATGCCCTGCAGAACTGCAGAGGCAAACCCTGCCCTAGCCTTAGAAAATAGAGGTAGGTGGTAATGCCTGGTAAAGGTATGGACAGAAATCCAGGTGGCAGTTTCCAGGATGTCCTTGGTGGGAACTCTTCTGAGGAATGCTATGGAAGTGGAGGCTGCCCTAGTGGAATGGGTTCGAATAGACTTGGGGGGGGGGGGTCTCACACAATCTGTAGCATCAAAGTATCAAAGATGAACTGCAAGGATACACCACGAGAATAAGTGCATAAAATCTTCTTTATTCCAATAAAACCAAGCAATAGGATAAGCGCTTTCGCGTGCACTGTGCACGCTTCATCAGATCAATTATACTAAATGTAGGCACTTCTTATATATAAAAAACCATCCAATAAAATGTAATCAATAAAACTATTAACTCAGAAAAGAAAGAGCTAATTGCTTAATTAAAACGTGTTTTCAGCTGACATCAGCCAAGCGAATCTCACAGAACCTCTTGCGCTGTCTAAGTTAAGCATACAATGCACTGGTATGAATCAACAATTATTATATAACTTTTCTCCTATTGTGTTTTGCTCATTTACACATAAAATATTTTTAATCTTAGGTTCACTAAATGACCGCAGTCATACATTCAATTTTCTTATAGATCAAATACATTACGGCATCGCTTTGACGACTGTGCATTTAGAACAGCAGTTGCCATTGATTCCTTTAGAGAATCGGCTTTCCTTGCATGACAGATAGTCGACATAAAAATCTCCATTATAAATAAGTGTATTCTACATAGTATCATTTAACAGACATAATTCACCTCTATATAAAATCTTCCTCAGTCTTGAACTTCACTAAATAACCATAGTCGTGCTTTAAATTCTCTTGCATAACATCAGCATAATAGCATCACTTTAATAATTATACATTTAAAGCAACAGTTTCCATTAATTCTTTCACATTAGATTATTTACTTGCCTTCCATAACAAACAGTCAACGTAAAGACCTCACTATGTATAGGTGCATTATGTGTAATGTCACTCAACAAAACATTTCTCAACTATATACGGATATATAAGAATATATTACCCGTATATAAGAAGTGTAACAGAAGTATTACATATCCTTACAATAACATTAGATTTCGTCAAGTGCTTAACTCTTTAGTTGTTTAAAATTAATATACTAGAAAAAAAAATTTTATTTTAAATTGCATCCAACACTTTTTCTTTAACTGTCTAAGTTTACAATCTGTAGCATAAATGGATATAGTGTGATATCCATTAGGAATTGGTTTGCTTGGAAATGAGCTTCCTCTCTGCCCCTGGGGCAAAGCTGATAAGTAGTTGGTATGTTTTCCTGAAGGGTTTAGTACGGCCCAGATAGTATCTGATCTGTCTGTGCACGTCTAGTGAGTGCAGACTTCTTTCCCCCTTGTTTTGTGGGTTAGGACAGAAGGTGGGTAGATGTATGGCCTGGTTGAGAGTTACATTAAATACCACCTTGGGCATAAAGGAGGGATTAGTCCTCAGAGAGACCTGGAAGATGATGAAGAACTCAATGTCCATCAGTGCCTGAAGTTCTGAAACCCTTCTGGCTCAGGTGATAGCTAGGAGAAAAGCAGTCTTCCAGGAGAGGTATCTTAGTTCTGCTGAAGCAGCAGGTTTGAAGGGTGGTAAAGTTAGTTTTTCCAAAACATAATTCAGGTCCCAGGCTGGAGTGAGTGGCCTTCTGGGAGGTCTGATATTAGAAGCCTCTCTGAAGAATTGTTTAATCAAAGGATGGGAGAACAGGAGCTGTTCTGTATCAAAATGAGCTGAAATGGCTGAGGCGTGGATTTTAATAGAGGAGAAGGAGAGGCCATTATTAAGTAGCTCCGCTAGGTAGCCCAGAATAAGAGTGATGGAAGGTTGTGAGGTATTGTCCCCTCTGGACTGGCTCCAGGAGCAGAATCTTTTCCATTTTCCTGCATAAGATTTTCTGGTGGTGGGCCTTCTGGCCTCTGTTATAATGTCTAGGACCTGTTTGCTTAACAGGGGCCCATTGTCTGCCTTTAGAGTATTAGCCATGCTGATAGTTTGAGTCTGCAAGTCTGGGTGCAGCATTCCCCCCCACCTGAGTTATGAGGTCTGACATCAGGGGAAGCTGCCTGGGAGGCTGTAAGGTCAGGATGCGCCAGTAAGCGGTACCAATGTTGTCTGGGCCAATTTGGAGCAATGAGGATGGTCTTTGGTCTCTCCTCCTTTACTTTGATCAGTACCTTTGGAATAAGAGGCGGAGGAGAGAATGCATATACAAGGAGGTTGTTCCAGGGGAAGGTCAAGGCATCCACCTTCCATGCTAGGTGGTGATACTCCCTGGTACAGAATTTTTTCAGCTGATGGTTGAGATGCGAAGCAAAGAGATCCACCTCCTGAGTCTCCCACGCCTGAGTGATTTGTAAAAAACATTTTCTGTGGAGCTGCCATTCATGGGGGTCCAGTAAGTTTCTGCTTAAGTGGTCTGCTAGGGTGTTGTTGAGCCCTGGTAGGTATTGGGCTATCAGGTGTGGTCCCATGGAAGAGGCTGTTAGCCAGAGGTTCATGGCTAGCCTGCACAGAGGGTAAGATTGGGTCCCTCCCTGTTTTTTGATGTACCACATTACTATGGTGTTGTCTGTTTTTGATAAGGAGAACCCCTGGCTTGAGATGGGGTTTGAAGGATGTCAGAGCCTTTTGTACTGCCATCATTTCCTTCTGGTTGATGTGTAAGGGAATGTGCTGGGCATCCCAAAGACCTTGGGTGCACCTGCCTTCTAGGTGAGCACCCCAAGCTATGTCTGAGATATTGATGGTAATGGTCTGCCTGGTTGGGTGGAGGGTGAAGGAAAGACCCTTATTCTGGGCACAGGCCCCTGCCTACCAGATTAACTCGGCCCTTCTACAGGGGATCAGAGGGAGAGAGGTCTCTAGAGGTTGAGAGTGCTGACACCAAATGTTCTTTAGGTATCACTGAAGTTTTCACATGTGAAGCCTGGCCAGTGGAATTAGAAGGATGCAAGATGCCATGTACCCCAAGGCTTGCAGGAACTTCCTCGCAGTGAGGTGACTTCTGGAAGCCAGCTGGGTAAAATAGAGAGGCAGGAAGCTCTGCTTTTATGGGGATAGGAAGGCCATTTGGGATGCTGTGTCCAGCAGTGCTCCCAAGAAAATGATCTTCCTGGATGGTGTTTGCTTTGATTTCCTCTCATTGATGTTGTACCCTAAGGAGCTTAGGAGGGTTTTGACAAAGAGGAGGTCCTTGAGGAGCTTTTCTTTGCAGTCTGCCTGAATGAGGCATTCGCCTAGATTAGGGTAAATTTGTATATTATTCTATCTGCAAAAGGCTATGGCCAGGGCTAAGCATTTGGTTAATGCCCTGGGAGCAGTAGATAAGCCAAAGAGTAGCACAGAGAACTGAAAGTGTTGTGAGCCTGCTCTGAAATGAAGGAATTTCCTGCAGGATTCCCTCATGGGGATGTGGAGGTAGGCATCTTTTAGATCTAGGGTAATTAACCAGGCATGTTTTGTCAGCATAGGCAGCAGCAGCTGGAAAGTTAGCATTCTGAATTTGGGGACCACCAGGAAGGTGATCAGACTGGATAGATCCAGGATGGGGCACCAAGTGCCCTCTTTTTTGGGAAAAAGGAATAGTCTGGAAAAAAGCCTTTGCCTGTTTGATCTGAGGGGACAGGTTCTACTGCCCCTTGGGATATGAGAGTTTGGACTTATTTCAATGCCTCTGCCCACTGATTTGGAGGTAAGTCTGGGTACCATCTTAGAACTGGGAGTTTGTTGAATGAGAATTTGTATCCCTGAAAAATGATCTTTAAGACCCATTGGTCTTTTGTTACAGAAAGCCAATTTTCTTTGCAGAGGGAGAGCCATCCTCCTAGTTTCTGGTGAGTGAAAAGAGGGCAGAGGGGGTAGAGGGAGTCACTGAGAGTTTTTGCCATAGAGGGATGGCTCAGAACTCCCTGCCTTTGGAGTGGAAGTGGTCCACTGTTTGGCTTTCTGCTGTCCCTGGGATAGGAGTCTGGGTGGTCTGTCCCTGCGGGGCTTACCTTGCCCCTGTCTGCTAAGTGCGGGAAAGGACCAGTGTTTTGATGGAAAATTCCTGCTGAACCTAGGTGGTTGCACCTGAAGGAAATCTTTTACTGTTTGCATAGATTTTGCTTTGTCTTTCATCTTTTTAAGCACCTCTTCTGCTTTTACTCCAAACAAGTGGTCCTTATCTAAGGGTGCATCAAGTAATTTAGTTTTGACATGATAAGGAAGAGGTTGTTCCTTCAACCATGCATGTCTCCTAATGACAGATCCTAGCACTGCTGCCCTGCTTGAGGCTTCTCATCCACAGTGTAATGAGTGTTTAGCCACTTGACAAGTAGAGTGCAGTAAATCTGCTAACTCTTTCAAATTGGCACAGTCAGGAAAGGTTGAAATATTTTGTTTTAATAGTTCCAAAGTGTGTTGTTGATATTTTAACATGTGGAACTGACAGTTGAGTGCTCTGATAGCTAAGGTTGCAGAGGTGTATACTTTTTTACCCCATCTGTCCACAGCTCTGCAGTCCTTGTCAGAAGGAATAGGATTCTTTGCAGAGCTAGCCTTGGCTCCTTTTGGTCCCTGTGTAATGACCTCCAGGTCTGCAGCAGGATTTCTGTATAGGTATTTGAGAGAATACAGTACTCTGTAATACCTGTCAGTTTTTTTGGGAGCAGGTGGGAGGGCATCAGGAGTTAAGCTGGATTCATGGGAGACATCATCAACCACCTCTAAGATTGGAGGGATGGCCAAGGTTCTGTGCTGGGGCAGGTCTAAAAACTCTCTTAGTCCTTTCTTAGACTGAGGGAAGTCCTGGGATTCCCAGTGGAAATGTTCCCTGAGGGTATGAAGGGTTTCGTCAAAGGAAAGATTTTCTGGTGGGGAGGCAGAAGGAATGGATTCCTCTGCATCTGAATCCTCATAAGCAGTCAGAGGTTGTTGTTCCTCTTCAAAATCTGAATAATCAGACTCCTCAGAATCCTGTTCTGTCAGTATTTCAGGAGAAACATCTCTTTTCCTTTTAGAAGGTGTGGCCTGACTACCCCAGATAAGGGTGATAGGATCCTCCGCCATTTTAAACATTTGATTTTGGGGTAATGGAGCAGGAGTAAAATGGTGGCTAGAGGTAGTTTTCCTAGGAGTGGCCTTGCTTCTAGGCCTAAGGGTATCCATTGGTCTGAGAGAAACGGTAGTCAGAGGAGAAGACGTTGGTGCTTGTCTAGATTTGGTAGTGTGAAAAACCTCCTCAGAAGCCGGTGCCTGCATTGCGGCTCCAGACCCAACAAGGGCAGAGACAACCAAATGCTCAGAAGAAGATTTCTGTGGCATACCAGACTCCAAAAGGGTCTCAGTAGAGGCCTGAGAAGGTATCGAATTGGACATCAGGGGCTGCAACGGTGCCTCACTGAATTATGGAGAACTGACGACCTGTTTAGTGGTAGAGTCGTCAGAAGGCTTAGCGTTGTGTGGTCTGTCTCTATCTTTATCCTTATGTTTTTTCAGAATGCCTATGGATGGTTGGCTGATGGATGCCATTTCAGAATGCAAAGACTGAAGACAAAAATACCTGGCTACAATAAGAGCTCGACGACGAATGTTTTTCGCGTTGAAGAGGGCAAAGAACCGGCAAAGGGGGACATTGTGGTCTGGGCCTAAACAAGTGACACAGTATGAATGGAAGTCTCTGGGTGGTATTTGCTTTCCACAGGCAAGACAATTGTTAACTTTTTCGAACATCGGTTAGTGCAAGAAAAAAAGGATCCCCAACGGGGTACTTAGATTTAGATGTTTTCTGCTGTAATTCAAACTCTGGTAGCGACCGGCCAGCACACTTGCAAACTGCTTCTGCTATGGGCTCCATGGCAAGAAAGACTGATGTAATGGTGTTGGCTGCCTTCCTTTATAGCACTGAAGACCTGACGTCAGGCGGCAAGAGACAGCAGCCGACGCATAAAAACATTGACTCTGGTATTCGGGCCGGCCGAGGGCTACCACAACAGGGATAACCCACAGGTGATGACTGCAACAGTGAAACACAAAGAACATCTAAGAGAAATGAGCACAAAAAAGAGCCAGAAAAGAATCAAAGGTAAGGAGAAGTAGCACAAACTGGTTATTAATAGAAAAGACAAAATGGGGCATTATAAGTGCTCAAACTGCATTGCTGAGCAAGCAGAAGGCACAAAAAGTTTGTTATCTAAAGGAAATGTTTAAAATAAAGGTATTTGATTAAACGATTAACAGTAAAAAAAAACGAGCATGTTTAAAGCAAAACAAGTGTGTTTAAAGCAAAACTAGGCATGTTTAGAGTACTAAAACGAGTACAAGAAAAGTACACTGGGCATGAAAAGGGCTTAAACAAGCAAAACAAATACAAGGGAAAGACAGCACATTAAGCGAAAATAAAGCAAAATGACTGCATGTATTTTGGTAAGGTGCTGTGTTTTGGCATAACTACGACTTCGTATTGTATCAAGGGCATAACTAAAGTTATTCAAAGTATCTCAAAGTGTGTAAAAGTGCTTACAGTGTGTGTGTTTATTACTGTGCATGCATTTTGAAGAGTTTATTGTGTGCAAAGTGCAACTATTTTGTGAAATGCAGTCAAAGTACAGCCATTTCTAAACCTTTCTTGTGCTGGGTGTGTCTATTCGCAAAGTGCCGTCATTACAGAGTGTTTCTTGTACTGTAAAGAACTGCCTAACAAGGTACTGCCATTTTGGGGACATTTCAGTGTGCTGTGTACAGTTATTTGCAAAGTGCAATTACTTTGAAATGTTATTGAGCTCTGGGCAACAGAGGTCCAGTTTATTCACATTGTGCAGTTATTTGACGTTTCTTATGCTGAGGTGAGTTCTAGCAAAAGGATATTACATGAGTATTACACTGCCCAAAAGTTTTACTTCATTCGCATCGTAAAGTTGTTTGAGATGCGTCTTAAAATGATGGTAAATGACTTTAGCATTGCAAAACAATATTACAAGTGTTAAGTGCCCGAGAAGTTTTATTTTGCAAAGTCCAATTATTCAAAGGGACTACGGATTTGTCCAATAGCATAACTTTAAAAAGGTCAAAAAGATATAACTACAAAAGCACAAAGGCATTGGACAAAGTTACAAATACTGGCATAAGTTTCTGGCAAATGTGCATGTGTGTATGTTTGTGTTTATTTGCAAAACCCTTCACTGGTATGTGTTAATATGGCAGATGGATTTCGAAAGCCCCTACCACTTGCATTTGATCAGAATACTGCAGAAAAGTGGGAGAATATTTGAGCAAGAGTACAATATTTTTATACAAGCAGCTTATGCAGATAGAGATGCATGCACCAGGGCATTCATTTAGCTAAACCTAGCTGGGTCAGAGGCCATAGAAAGAGAGCATCCATTTGTGTATGCACAAGCCGTATATGAAGGAGAATGTGAAAACCATCATATTGTTGTACAGGTTGAATCAAGGGAAGACCCCAAGTGTCTGAAGTGCAAGTTCATAGAAATGTGCAACCCCCAGACAAATGTTACATTAGACAGGCATTTGTTTTACATGAGAGATCAGAAACCAGGGGAAACTTGCAGCTTACATAACTGACCTGAGAAATGAAGCTAAAATGTGCAGGTTTGGTGAGTTGAGAAAGGACAGGCTTGCGTGTGGTATTAATGGTGCTGCTGGGAGAAAGATTTTCCTTCATGACAGTGATTTAATGTTGAGCAAAGCCATATTTGTCAAATCCATGAGGTGATAGAAAAACACACTAGTATGCTTGTGAGTGACAAGAGCATGGTTTCAGTAGGCTCCAGAGCACAAGTAGACAGCATGAAACATGTGGCAAACAAAATAGGCCTAAGCACATGGCAGCTACAGTTCCTATGGGGTTTTCAGGGAAGACATGTAGCTTTCCAGTAAGTTTTAAGAAATTAGCGCGTTCAAGCTCAGTGCGGTACAAGCATGAATCAGCAAAACCCAAGTCTAGCTTTATTGTTAACGTTCGCAATTGTGGTGCAAATTATGAGTCTGTAAGAGAGAAGTGCTTAGCATTTGGTCAGCAATGTCACAAGTGCAAAAAATGGAACCATTTTCAAAGGTTTTGCAAATCAAGTAAGCCTCACACAGTTGTAAAGAAAGGTCACAAAAAAAAGCAAATTGATCAAATAGAGCCAAAGCAGTCAACTTTCTATGTAGATGGTATATCAATGCTTGGTGAAAGAGTTGACGCAGTGAATGTATTAATAAGGAGCAAGGTGTTTTGTACTGTCTGGATTAATGGAAGATGAACAGAGCTTAAAGTAGACACTGGTTCAAATTGTAATGTTATATCAGCAGACACATTTTCTAAAGTGAGAACTAATAAAAACTCAATGTGGCCAGTAGTGCAAGACTTGTTGCTTAAGGAGGTGAAGAAATTCAAACCGAAGGTTCAGTGATGCTTTCATGTTATTTGGCAGAAAACTGTTAAAATTTGTTATTCTATGTAGCCCAAAGACCAGTACAATCTTTATTGGGTCTCAAAGACAGTTTTAAGAATGAATCTGCTTTCCTTTGCTAAAGAAGTTCATCATGTAAGTGGATTTCTGAGTTTTAATTTTTCTGAAGCCATTTTCTCAGAGTATGCTGATGTTTTCGATGACAAGTTAGGCAAACTCCCAGTTGTGTATTCCATGAAGTTAGACCCAGAGGTCACTCCAGTAGTCAGACCAGACAGAAGAGTTCTGATAGCTATGCAGGATAAAGTTAAGGCTCAGTTGGATAAAATGATGCAGCAAAATGAGATTTGTCCAGTCATAGAACCAACTAAATGGGTGTCATCCATGGTAGCAGCTCACAAAAAAGGCTCAGACAAAATCAGAATATGCATTGACCGAAGAGATCTGAACAAAGCATTAAAGAGACTGTATCATCCAATGTGCACAGTTGAAGAGGTTGCAGCTCTAATACCAAATTCCACTGTTTTCTGTCTTAGATGCAGAGAGTTCATTTTGGCAAGTGATGCTTGATTAGAAATCCTCATTTCTAACTACTTTTGGTACTCCGTTTGGCAGATACAGATTTCTAAGATGCCATTTGGAATAAATTCTGCAAATTAAGTCTTTCAGGGAGCAATGGAGCAAATTTTTTTGGGTTATCCTTGTATCATAATAGTAGATGATTTATTGGTTGGAGGCAATGGTGAAGCAGAGCATGACAGAAACCTCAAGAAAGTACACTTGAAGCTCAATCTTCTGAAGTGCAAATTCAGACTTCCAGAAGTTACATATGTAGGTCATTTGTTTACAAGTACAGGCTTGAGACCAGACCCGACCAAGCAAGCAAGCAGCTATTCTTGAGACGTCAGCACCAGATAATGTACAAGCTCTAAAGCGTTTCCTAGGCTTGGTCAACTATTTAGGCAAATTTACACCAGACTTCAGTGAGTTGACAGCACCTTTACGAGAGCTAACATGCATAAATGTTGCACAGTCATGGCTGGAAGAGCACCAGAAGGCATTTGAAGACAGCATAAAACTGTCACTCCACCTACATTAAGATACTATGATGTGAACAAACCAGCTACACTTTCCTATGATGTTTCAAAATTTGGTCTTGGCGCAGTTAAACTTCAAGGGGGTAGACCAGTAGCTTATGCATCTAGAACACTTACCCAAACTGAGATGCAGTGTGCTCAAACTGAGAAGGAACTTTTGGCAATAGTATTTGCATGTTCCAAGTTTCATGATTATATTTATGGTTGAGCTATTCAGATTGAAACTGACCACCAACTTCTAGTTACTATTCTATATTCCACTCCAGTGACATTACAAAGAATGATGCTCAAATTGCAAAAGTACAATTTCAAAATGGTCTACACGAAAGGCAAGTTGCTTTATCTGGCTGATACCTTATCCAGACTGTCCAGAAATATGACAGAACAGCTTAACGCAGAGAATTTTGACTTTGATGTGATGTCAGTGTGTAATTTTTCCACCACTAGACTTGATAAGTTAAGAGATCATAATCAGACTGATCCAATTTTACAGAAGCTCACTCACTACATTAATGTTGGATTGCTGTCAAAGCAATCTAGTATACCACCTGAAGTGCAAACCTATTTTCCATACAGAGATGAATTGTTGATGGAAGATGGCATTATTTTCAAAGGTCCCAAAATTGTTCCTGTTTCCTTACAACAAGAATATATTCAGATTTTGCATCGTGGTCACCCAGGATCCACATCCACTTACAGAAGAGCGAGAGAAATGGTATTTTGGTCTTCATTATCGAAAGGCATCAATAAAGTACTTTCTTCTTGTTTAGTATGCAATAGTACTAGACCACGTTTGCAAAGAGAACCACTTCGGCTAAGTCCAGTTCCTGAACTACCTTGGTCAACAGCTGCAATTGATATCGTTGAGTGGAACAATCAACACTACTTGGTTTTGGTAAGCTCTTATTTGAATTGGTTCGAGAGTGATCTACTACCTAACCTAACATCCACTGCTGGTACTACTAAGTTGAAATGTCATTTTTCAGTTCATGGTAATCCACACAAACTTCTTTCTGATAATGGTACTCAATTTATTAGCCAGTCATTTCAGAAATTTGCAAAAGAATTGGACTTTGTACATGCCAGTAGTAGTCCTGAATATCCTCAGTCAAATGGTCTAGCTGAACGTGCAGTGCAGAATGCAAAGCAATTACTTGAAAGGTCAAAGTGTGACAATACTGATGTGTTCTTGAATTTGGTTAATCTCAGAAACATACCCTGTGACAATATTCTTGGCTCACCTGCTCAAAGACTACCACCCAGGCAAACTAAAACTATGCTACCCATTACTTCCAGTTTATTGAAGCCTAAATCTAACAATAAAATCATCATAGCTCAATTGTTTAACAAGCATAACATCCAGAAATCTAGTTACGACAGATTGAGCAGATTACTTTGTCCACTGAGGGAAGGAGAGATCATACAAATCCAGACAACAAAAGGTTTTGATTGAATTGGACAGATTAAAGGCATCTGTGCCGAGCCAAGATCTCACCTGGTAGAATCCGAGGGTGTGGAGTATAGAAGGAAAGTACAGTTGTGTACACTTACCATAAATGTAGATGTTTGAGTGCATTCACTGTTGCAGTCATCACACTTTGGTTATCTGCCTGCAGGTAGCCCTCAGTTGGCCTGAATACCAGAGACTTAGTATTTCTGCATCGGTTGCTGTTGCTTCAGGACTGACGTCAGGTCGTCAGCGGTATAAAAACAGGCAGCTGATGCCATTACATCAGTTTTTCTTACCCCAAATGTCAGGAGCCCCCAAATAGGGAGCCAAGTCATGGTGGAATAACACCACTAGTAAAAAGTAAATACCAATAGCCCTGTAAGGGGCGAGTAAGAGAGATATAGAAGGAAAGAGAGAGAGAGAGAGACAAGGGGGCTGGAGGGTGGGAAACTAGGACTGCAACAGTGAATATGCTTGAACATCTATATTTATAGTAAGTGTACACAACTGTACGATGTTCTTCATGTTTCACTGTTGCAGTCATCACACTTGGGTTGATTCCCAAAGCTGATGAATGGGTGGAGGCAGTCAAGAAGAGTTGGGGCTGGCTAGAATGCCCTACAGGACTGCTGTTGCAAAACTCGCCCTGGATTTGGAAAAGATAGGCAGGTGGTAATGCCTGGTGAAAATGTGAACAGAATTCCAAGTAGCAGCTTCCAGAATGTCCCTGGTAGGGACTACCCTGAGGAATGCTGTAGAGGTTGAAGTTGCCCTAGTGGAATGGGTTCTGATCCCCAGAGGGGGTGGTTTCCCATGGTGTTTGTAACAGAAATGGATACAGTGTGTTATCCATTTGGAGATAGTTTGTTTTGAGATGGCCTTGCCCTCTGCCCCTGGTGCAAAGCTGACTAGTAACTGGTCAGATTTCCTGAAGGGTTTAGTCTGACCAAGGAAGAATCTGAGCTGCCTGTGCACATCTAAAGAGTGCAGGATCCTTTCCCCTTAATTTTGAGGATTAGGGAAAAATGTTGGCAAATGGATAGATTGGTTAACAGCCACACTGGATAACACTTTAGGGATAAAGGTAGGGTTAGTCCTGAGGGAGACACTGTCAGCATGAAAAATAATGAAGGGTTCCACAGCCATAAGTGCCTGTAGCTCAGACACTCTTTTAGCTGAAGTGATGGCCAGAAGCAAGGCTGTTTTCCAAGAGAGGAATTTTAACTCTTCTGATGCTGCAGGCTCAAATGAGGGTAGCATGAGTTTTTCCAGCACAAAGTTAAGGTCCCAAGCAGGGGTGGGGTCTCTCCTTGGTGGCCTTAAGTTGTTAGTCCCTCTCAGGAACTGTTTGATGAGAGGGTGAGAGAAGAGAGGTGGCTCAGTGTTGTAATGAGCAGAGATGGCAGAGGCATGTGTCTTAATGGAAGAGAAGGATAGGCCTCTGTGGAGGAGGTCTGCTAGGTAATCCAGGATGAGAGGTAAGGAGGGCAGAGCTGTGTCTGCTCCTTTAGAGTGAATCCAGGAACAATACCTGTTCCACTTATCAGCATAGGATTTTTCCTTGTACTGGGTCTTCTGGCTTCCAGAATGATGTCCAACACCTGCTTGCTTAGGCTGGCCACTGGAGGAGAATTCAAGGAATAAGCCAGGCTGCAAGGTTCAGGGTTTGCAGTTGTGGATGCAAGATCTGTCCCTCCTGCTGAGTGGGGGGGGTCAAGATCTGGGATGGTGCCATGGTGGCACCAGTGACAGACTGTGCAGGAGTGGGTACCAGCGCTGGTGTGGCCAGTCTGGGGCAATCAGGATTGCCCTTGGTCTTTCCTGTCTTATCTTGAGTAACACTCTTGTTAGGAGAGGCAGAGGTGGAAAGGCATAGATTGAGAGGTTTACCCACTGGAAAGGTAGGGCATCCACTTTCCATGCCCTGCTGTGAGGTGTCCTGGTGCAAAATTTGCTGAGCTGGTGATTGTAGGGGGAGGCAAATAGGTCTATCATTGGGGTCCCCCAATTCTGGATTAGAAGGTTGAAGGTGTTGAGGTTTAATTGCCACTCGTGTGGGTCTAGGAGATTTCTACTTAAGTCGTCTGCCAGAGGGTTTTGTTTGCCTGGCAGGAATTGAGTTTGCAGGTGGATATGCATGTCCAAAGCCATGTTCCACAGGGTCATGACTAGCCTGCAGAGTGGGTAAGAGTGGGTTCCCCCTTGCTTGTTGATGTACCACATCACTGTGGTGTTGTCAGTTTTTACAAGCAGGGGTCTTGGTGAGAGTAGGGATCTGAAAGCTGTCAGAGTGTGCTGAACAGCTAGCATCTCTTTTTGGTTGATGTGCAGATGAATTTGGCTTGAGCTCCATTGGCCCTGAATGCATCTGTCATCTAGATGTGCCCCCCAGGCATAGTCTGATACGTCTGTGGTTAGGGTCTGGGCGTTGTGATGTTGTGTAAAGGGAAGTCCTTTGTTGTGGTTGCATGCTGCTGACCACCAAAGCAACTCTGTGCTTAGACAAGGTATGATAGGTATGATGGTTTCCAGGTCCTGAGATTGTTGGCACCAAAGACTTTTTAAGTACCATTGTAGTTTCCTCATATGCAGTCTGGCATATGGAATTAGTAGAATACAAGAGGCCATGAACCCTAGAGCCTGCAGGATTTTCCTTGCAGACAGTTGGGTTCTGGTGGCCATTTGAGTGAAGTAACCTGATAGATAGGCTTGTTTTTCTGGAGTAAGGAATGCCATCTGGGATGCTGTGTCCAAGCTTGCTCCCAGGAATACAATCTTTTGACTGGGGACTAGTTCTTACTTCTTTTCGTTGACAGTGTACCCCAGGGAGGTTAGAAGGTCCTTTACAAATGTCAGGTGCTGCAACAGCTTTTCCTGAATGTCTGCCTGAATCAGGCAATCGTCCAAGTAAGGGTATATTTGAATATTTCTCTGTCTCAAATAGGCAATGGCTGGAGCCAGGCATTTTGTGAAGACTCTGGGAGCAGTGGATAAGCCAAAGGGAAGTGCAGAGAACTGATAATGCATAGATACTGCCCTGAAATGTAGACATTTCCTGCATGAGTCCCTGATAGGTATGTGCAGATAGGCTTCCTTTAGGTCTAGGGTGGCTAACCAGGCATCTTTGGACAGCATAGGGAGAAGTTGCTGAAGGGTGAGCATTTTGAATTTTGGTACCACCAGGAAGGTGTTTAGAATGGAAAGGTCTAAGATTGGGCAGCAAGTGCCCTCTTTTCTGGGAACCAGGAAAAATCTGGAATAAAACCCTTGACCTATCTGTTCTGCAAGAACAAGCTGAATTGCTCTTATGGAGAGCAGGGATTGAACTTGGTTTTGTGCCTCTGCCCACTGGTTTGGAGGAAGGTTTGGGAACCCTGTTGGGGTTGGCAGCGTGTGGAAATAAAATTTGTACCCCTGGGATAGTATGTTGAGGACCCATCGGTCTTTGGTGATGGAGGTCCAGTTTTTTGCATGGTGAGCAAGTTTCCCTCCTAGGGGCACGAGCAATTGGGCAGAGGAGAGGAGTGGAGATGAGAAGTCATTGTGAATTTTTTCTGTAAGGGGGTGGCTTAGTACTCCCCCCTGTTTTAGAAGTGGAAGTACTCCATTGCTTAGATCTCTGCATACTCTGAGACTGTAATCTGGGGGTGGGGGTCTGGTTCCCCTAGGTCTTGTTTGAGATGGCCTAGAGGGGGCTGGAAAGGACCAATATTTCGAGGGGCAATGTTTACTGAATCTTGGAGGCTGCACTTGCAAAAAAATCTTTGACTGTCTGCATAGACTTAGCCTTTTCTTCCATCTTTTTTAAAACCTCTTCTGCTTTGGTGACAAACAGATTGTCCTTGTTCAAAGGAGTGTCCAGTAATTTTGATTTGACATGGTCAGGCAAGGTCTGCTCCTTAAGCCAAGCATGCCTTCTAAGTACAGAATCCATGACTGCTGCCCTGCTAGATGCTTCTAGGGTGTCAAACCCAAACTGCAGGGTATGTTTGCTGACTTGGCTTGCAGAATGCATAAGCTCCTGTAATTCTTTATATTCTGCACAGTCAGGAAAGGTAGATAATTTTTGCTTAATAAGTTTCATAGTATGCTGCTGGTATTTCAGCATGTGGAACTGGCAATTCAATGCCCTAATGGCGACAGTTGCAGAGGTGTATACTTTTTTGCCCCATCTGTCTAAAGCTTGGGAATCCCTGTCCGAAGGGGTGGGATTCTTAGCTGTAGTTGCTTTTATGCCTTTAGGCCCTTGGGAGATTACTTCTGGGTCAGCAGTAGGATTTTTGAAAAGAAATTTGAGAGAGTCAGGGACTCTGTAGTACCTGTCTAGTTTCCTTTGAGCAGGTTGTAAAGTATCAGGAGTTAGACTGGATTCCATAAAAACATCATCCACAACATCCAGAACAGGAAGGATAGTTAAGGCTCTGTGCTGGGCAAATCTAAAAACTCCCTGAGTCTCTTCTTGGACTGTGGATAATCCTGGCATTCTCAGTGGAAATGCTCTCTCAAAGTATGTAAGGTTTCACCAAAAGAAAAATCCTCTGGAGGGGAAGCAGAAGGAATGAATTCCTCTACATCGGAATCCTCATAAGCAGATAAAGGCATGTCTTCATATTCAGACACGTCAGAGTCGTCAGACTCTTGGTCAATTAAAGCTGCTGGGGACAGGTCTCTTTTTCTCTTAGCAGGGGAAGGCTGGCTTCCCCTAATCAACATGATCAGGTCTTCTGCCATTTTAAGCATCTGAGATTGTGGCAAGGAAGCAGGTGCTTGAGTTAGGGTCGTCGTTTTTTTAGGAGTAGCTCATACTCTTGGCCTTAGAAATTTGGTAGTTTTAGAAAGAAATGAAGACGTGAAAGAAGTCGTCAGTTTGTGTCAAATATCGGTAATGTGAGGAACTTTCTTGGAAGCCGGTGCCTGCACAGTGGCTCCGGACCCATCCAAGGTAAGACATCCGCAGGTTCCGTAGTCAGAGAAGCATCTCGTGGCATACTGGACTCCGAACGGGTCTCGGTAGAGGCCTGCGAATCCATCGAAGTGGGCATCAGTGGCTGCAAAAGCGCCTCACTGAGTAACAGTGAACTGGTGACTAGCTTTATGGAAGCATCGGCATTTTTGGACCTGTGCAGTCTGTCTCTATCTTTATCCTTACGTTTTTTCAGAAGATCAGTAGATGGATGGCTTACCGAAGCCATTTCGGAATACGGAGAAGAGCGAAAGTATTTAGCAACAATAAGGGCCAGACGACGAATAGTTTGGGCATTGAACAAAGCACAAAACCGACAGCGAGGTACATCGTGGTCTGGGCCTAAACAGGTGGTGCAGTAAGAATGAAAATCTCGGTGTGGTATTTGCTTTCCACAGGCGAGACAATTGTTAACTTTTTCTGGCAAGAAAAAAGGATTCCCAACAGGGTACTTAGCTTTAGAAGCCTTCAGGATGATTCAATTCGGAAACAAAAACTCAGGTAGCGGTCGACCAGCCCTCATGCGAACTGCTTCTGCTTTGGGCTTCTTGGCAAGAAAGACTGATGTAATGGTGTCGACTGCCTGTTTTTATACCCCTGACGACCTGATGTCAGTCCTGAAGCGACAGCAACCGATGCAGAAATACCAAGTCTCTGGTATTCGGGTCGACTGAGGGCTACCTGCAGGCAGATAACCCAAGTGTGATGACTGCAACAGTGAAACACGAAGAACATCCACAGACATCTTCTTCCTGCACCAGAATCATCACCATCCTCACAACATTGTTTCTGTGATGCAGACTTCAAATCTAAGAGTGAATCAGACGCTATTCCCATACCAGAATGTGTTCAAAATTCTGAATACATTCCAGAAGATGTTCCGAACATTCCACAGGTCAAACATTTTGCAGAGACAGTTCCAGTTGCTAAATCTAATTCCTAGTTTTATGTCACACGGCATGGACAAGTATTTAAGACCAGTGTAAAATACACAGCAATGTGGACGGTGTGTGTGTGTGTGTGTGTGTGTGTGTGTGTGTCCCTATCACATAGCAAAAAATTTCAAAACTCCGAAGACTATATGGCCGAGACCGTATCTCCGAAGTTTTGAAATTCTGAAAACATAACCCCCCCCCCCCAAAAAAAAAAAACAACTTACCTGTACGTTTTTGCAGGGGGTCAAGTCCCCCTGCACCCCATGCTACTTAAATATACCAACTCTGAGATCACACTACAGTGAGGAAAACGGCAAATTGTGGGTTATGCAATATACGACAATCCCAATGGACAGTTGTTGGAGTTTCAAAACTTCAGAGATATGGTCTCGGTCATACCACCTTCGGAGTTTTGAAACTTTGGCAATGTGATAGGGACCCATATATATACATATATATATATATATATATATATATATATATATATATATATATATATATATCCCTATTGCTCCTCACTTACGTGAAAGTGCATTTTTTCGAAAATGCACTTTCGTGTAAAAACAGTAATTAAAAAAATAAATAAAAAAACAGAAAAGAAATAAAAACATGCAGTTTGCATGTAAGGTCAGTTGTACATCAACATTTAGTGTTGATGTACAACTAAGCAAACTATTGCTGAGATTGTGGTACAGTGGGGATAAGGGAATATTCCCTTTTTCCCCACTGTAGTGCGATCTCAGAGTGAGAATATTAAAGTAGGGGGATGTGGGGGGGGTGCTTCCCCCCTGCATAATTGTGTTTAGTGTGTTTTTTTTTTATTTAGGTTTTATTTTTTTTTTAACACGAAAGTGCGTTTTCGAAAAAATGAACTTTCGCGTGAGGTCGCGAATTTATGTTTCAATGAAACGTAAATTCGCTGGATAAAAAAAAATATATATATATATATATATATATATATGTGTGTGTGTGTGTGTGTGTGGTACTTAGTATTGTATAATGCATAACAAAGCATCTGTGATTTCTGCATGCCGATTAGACTCAAAGCATTGTATGCTCTATTTCTCAAAAAGGAAGGATGTAGATCAGAGTGCAAGTGATGTGTGGTGTATCTTTAAAAAGCATGTCAAGGCTGTATGTAGTTGTTGTGTCTTTCAGCTTTTCCTGGTGAGGGGTCGCCACAGCGGAACTCCGGTCCGCTAATGACTGGCAGTAGATTTTTACGTGCCAAGTTGCCGGCCCTGATGCACAACCTTCAATGAAGGTATGCCCATTCATGCATGTCTCCACACAGAAGATGCTCTAGCTGATAATCGAACAGGACGTCTTACTGTGAGGCGACAACGCTACCGCAGCACCACCACCACCGCAGTATGTCAAGGCTGTATGTGCACATATAAATTCCAGACACATGCACAAGCTAACAAGCTAACAACTGCAAAAGCAAGGGCATACTGAGCACACCTATGTCTGCCTAAACCCACAGCAGCTGGTGGATCCCCCTCTGACATGAACACAAACAGTGGCAACAAATAAGAACTTTAAATGAAGAACACTAAGGAAAGGGAAACTAAAATGCTGTGCTGTCATAAAGTCCTAAGACTGGAATATCATGGTGTGACCTGTAATGTGCAACATAGATTTGGAATTGAAAATCCAAGAGACATGTCAGAAAGTAATTATACATACTGCAGTGTCTTAATTCACAACCCTCACAACAGCATCCACTATAATGTTGTGACATGTTGATGCTATCAACTGTGGAACTGTCTGAGGCCAATATAAGTTAAATGTACAACGACCAGTTAAACACTGCAAAAGCAGATATACTAAGCTGTAAGTTAGCTATGCATCCTGAGCATCATATAGAAAGCCTTTGTCTCCTTGAATCCAAAATATAGAAAACAGGGGCATGGCTCAGGCATCATCACTCGCAAAGTGTGTTGTGTGGTGGTCATTACAAAGAGAAGTTAGAAAGTAATGATACACATTGCAGTTTCTGAATTCACAACACTTACAACAGCATTCACTATAAAGTTGTGACATGTGGATATGATCAACTCTCTAAATTTCCAAAGGCAATATAAGTCACAGGTACAAGGAACATTTTTACACCACCAATGCAGATATAGTAAGCAATAAGTTAGCTATGCACCCTGAGCATCAGACACTGAATGTGTATCCCTGAATCAGAAAGGTAGAACACAAGGATATGGCCCAGTTATCACTTGCACAGGGTGTTGTGTGGGGGGCAGGAAGCCTAGGCTGACACAAGAGGTCGGTGAGTGTGTGTGAGTATGAAGGAAAAGAAGGCAGACAGCTGGACAAAAAAGGGCAATGAGACAAAATAAGTAACTGTTGTGTATGTCTGTAAGGGTCCTCCAGGTGAAATTGGTGTGCATGTGTGTGCATGAACACAGCCAGGCTGGGTGCTAGCTCTACACCGTGGTGTGTTGGACAGGTGTGAGCCATGCATGGTAGAGGTGGCAGTTCATAATTATTGTCCCAGACCACGAGAACTGGCTCTGCCAGGAGTTGCACTGGCCCTTTGAAGTTCAGGACTATGCTCACATCCAGTGCTGCTAACTGAATGCGATTGTTGTCTGCTGAATGAGCTCCCTTCATGGGAACACCCAGGACCACAACCCCATGGCCTGCCATGTCTGGGTGTGGACAGCACATACACTGATGGAACAGTGGAAGTACTGCCACTATGGGAGCATGATCTGACATGGCCACATTGGCTATCAGCAGATGTTGTGGCGGATCTACACCCATGAGGAGACATTCCCCTCCTAGCAGATGTTCCTCCACAGACACTGCTCATTCCATGACAGATACCCCGGTCCATCACAGACAGCCCTCGTTCCAACTTGTCATTCATCCGATCCAGTGACTCAGCAACGCGGTGGAGGCAGTCACACATCTCAGACTGAGTCACATCCATAACCCTAAGCATTTGTCTGGACCACCTATAGGAACGTGCCCGCACCTCCATGATGGCCTTAAACACACAGAGAGTGGCACAAGAAGTGACACCTGCATCAGGTGGTGGAGAAGGGACAGCAGGACCCCTTGGAACTCCCCTATCAATCCTCCTGCATGGCGAGACCTAATGGGGACTGAAGCCACAGTAGCCACCCTTCCCTAATCGATGTCCTCAACCTCCACCTGTCCAATATCTGTGAGCTCAGTTGACTGAGCGCATCCACTGTGAATGCAGGGGATGGAAGTATGTCAACCTCTGTACCTCCTGACCGTGTGTGAGGTTGGCCACCATCATCATCAGAGTCTGATGAGACACTGACATCAGGTAGCACAGGGTCCACAGTTCCACTGTCAGATTCACCTGTGATAAAAAAACGAGAAACACAGGAGTACATTAATACCTGCACTACTACAGTGTAATAGATGCTAACAAAGTAACAATGCTGCCACTATTACAGACAGTCCTGCAATGCACACAACATGACTGAGATCAATATCACACATTACAATATTTGTTTAAATTGATCAGCAGTACTGACATCAAACTAATTGGCTTACCAACTGCAGAAGGCAAGCTCTGCTGAAGGCCTTATAGTCCTGAAAGAAGTTAAGCAAGAGATAAGGGCAATAACATTACAATCAACAGTAACACAGAGGTCAATACATTTACCCCTTTATAGCTGCAGTAAACAATTGTTTAAAGAGGAATGTGGCTGACAACTTCAAGCTAAGATTATACCTGTAGCAATCTTCAATCCCCCACCAATTAAATGAATACATGTGAAACAGATTTAACTTATTCCTTTAAATTCTTTAACTATACAGCAGTATTCAACTGTTCAGAGAACAAGGCCTACCTGGAAGCTCCTCCTTGGATGAAAATTTGCTCTCACATCCAGCACATGTAGTATGGCAGTGTCCAGGGAGCAGACTGTGTTGTGTAGATCTGCTACGAACAGCTCAGTGGGGGACAGTGGCAGTTCCCTAGGAGGGCATCCACCTGTAACTAAGAGGTCACAGCCTACTGCGGCTGCTTGCCTTCTTGCAGCAGTGATCATATCATTGGCCCTGTGGTGCACCTGCTCATAGGTTCGGCTGTGACCACCCATGCCATTCATATCAACAACAATTTGTTGTCATAGTGTGAGCCTATGGCCCACACCTTGCCTTCCCTTTTGCAGGAGGAAGGCACCATGTTGCCAAAAATCCTCAATTATTACATTATTTCTGGCATCTGTGAAGGGTCTTACATACGGATTGACACATCTTGATGCCATGACTGCAGATGACCTAAAAGAAAACAGACATATAATACACGGAGTATCACATACCTATAAAATATTGTTTACATATACAGCAGAAAAGGAAGCCTGTTAGTATTACACACTTGTAAATTAGAGATGTGAAATACTAACAGGCAGGATGCAAAACAAGGAGATTGTTAGTGCCATAACAGTAACTCACCTTAGCCCTCATCCCCACAAAAGAACAGGCAAATTTCCCTTTTGGCTAACAAAATATCGTGGAAATCCTATAATTGCTGTGAAAGGATCTGTCCCTGAAACAATTCCACATATTTCTCACACAGCAGTCATTTCCATTTATTTTAATATCATGCTAGTCATATCTACTTATGGAATGGCTGGAGAAACATAGGCATGACATCAATACACTTCTAAGTAATGCATACAAATAACAATACAAAATCCTCTTCTTCACATTATTGTTAAATACATTCTAGCATATGCAGAATGTAGGTGACAAAATGGAACCATACTGTGTGAGAATCATTACTCCTCTGGAGAGTTATAGTGAAGAATATGTTTGTTTTTTAATGTTCCAAAAATATAAAACTAACATCAGCTTGCGTAGCTACAGGATTGCCTTTTTATATGTTGTAGATTATTAATGGATTGCAGCTGTGAGTGAGTACTGTTTGGGAGGAGTTAATCACAACAGCATTGCAGGCTGCCTCACTTCCACTGGGTGGGTCAGCTTACATCTAGAAAGTGTGTCTGGAGAGATCACAGGCATTTCTCATCAACATAACACAGAAACTACAAACCATGATATGATGTATGTGGATAGATTAAAAGTCATGTCACTGTAATCTGTCTGGTATACAATGAGGTCATGTCTGCCTGGCCTCCAGCCCAATGTAGGATCATGCCCTGGTAGGATTTCTGCATATCCAAAACTATTATATAGCTGATGACATCAGCAGTGTCTGTTGAGGACAAGATAAGTGTCCCACATGCTGATGTAAAATGCTCTCTGTAATGTCAAATAACTCAAACAAGCAAACACATACACACACACACACACACACACACACACACACACACACACACACACACACACACACACACACACACACACACACACACCAAGTTGACTGCAGTGAGAATAGAACCCCTACCTAAGTGAATAGACTATAAAACACAGTGTTTAATGCACGTGCCACAACACAACTTTGACTTATACAGGAGTGCAGGTGAACTTACAGTAGATGACATCAGCAGGCCACGTGAGAGACAATAGGTTGTGGGGCCTGTATGAAATGAATGTGTAGAGATGCGCAGCTATAAAAAACTGGCCATCCATGCAATGAAGATGTAACTGTAGGATACCACGTATACTCTGCTGCCTAGAGACATACACAGCTGACTGAAGTGAGAACAGAAACCCTACCTACGTGCACAGACTACAGAGCACAGTACTTAATGCAAGAACCACAGAGCAAGTCTGACTTATACAGGAGTATAGGTGAACTTATAGTAGACATCAGCAGGCCATGTGAGAGACAAGAAGTTGGGAGGCCTGTATGAAAAAGATGTGTAAGGATGAGCAACTATCACAAAACTGGCCATCCATGCCATTGGAGGTGTAATTGTAGGATACCATGTATACTCTGTTGCCTAGACAGACAGACACACACACACACACACACACACACACACACACACAAACGCGCACAGTCGACTGAAGTGAGAATAGAACCCATACCTAAGTGCACAGACTTCAGAGCACAGTACTTAACACAAGCACCATAACACAAGCCTGATTTATACAAGAGTGCTGGTGAACTTATAATAGATGACATCAGCAGGCCATGTGAGGAGCAACGGCTTGGGAGGCCTGCATAGGCACATAGCTTCATAGTGTCATATGAGGATACTAGCCTAAAAGCACTAGGCTATTTAGAAGCTTAGCAGTGTAACAACACAAGTACCCTTAATGAGTATAGTTGGATGTTTGGGTTTAGCAGAGCAAGGTTGTGAGCACCACCAACTGTCCCTGTCCATGAGGAAGCACACAACATTATGTAGTACACTTAGTAGCGTGGTTGATGTATATGTGGGAAAAGTACTGTGACCCAGGGCTATAGTACTTGTTGGGGGGCCAGCACATGAATGTATTGTAAATATATGACGTATAGTTATAATGGGCCCTTAGTTTGCAATGTTTCCACATGTAGTTTTATTTCATACTACAGGAATTGACAATAAACGCCAGTAATAATGTATCAATATATACAGTTCCATAGCGTAATGAGCAGTGGATTTGTGCGATGGTTAACTAAGTGTACATGCATTTGAAACCTGCCTGCTTGTGCATAGGTAAACAGTGTGGCAGCGTGAGCTGCATTGCTAATGCCTGACAGTTAAGCAGGGTGTTGTGTGTTGGTCATTCTGCTCCTTGCTGCTTAGTGTGCTATGCACACCTCCATGTACCTTTGTGTAAATAAGGTAAGCACAAGCAAAATTGGTATTACTTTCCTCAGTTCTCACAATAGCATACAAATAGGCAGCATAAAAAGTGAAGGAAAGGTTACACACCCTGTACTCAAAACCAGGACCACCATTACTCTAGCCCTAGCATACACATGCTGCCACAGAAACAGTTACATGACAAGCACAGTAAAACCTGCCATTCATTCCTCTGTTTCCCGAGGGAGGTGTGTGTGTGCTAAGAGCAGCATCACTTAATGACAATAAAATAAAAGAAAATTACTTTAAGTGGACAGAGATGACACATTTTAAAACAAAATTCAGAGGATGAGACAGAATGTGTGAGCTGTGCACTGCTTACATGCACTTTCAATCTTCACAGACCTATATGTACACCTCTATAAGTGTAAGCAGACACCCCCTGATGCCATCATTCACTGTTGACATCCTTTGAAAACAAACACTGTGGAAGTGCCTACACAAAGTAAACATCCCTACACGGTTACAACCTTTTGTGATTCAACAATACTGCGTTTTGACTTCATTTGCATCTTCACTGTGCTGAAAGCCCTGAATCTACATGGTTGGTAACTGTGTAGGCAGGGAAAAGTACAGTTTTGTACCTACCATAAATGTAGATGTTCGAGTGTTCACCCTGCTGCAGTCATCACACTTGGGTTATCATGTCGTCAGGCGGTCCCGCAGTCGGCCGGACTTCCAAAGTCTTGGTCCGGCATTGGTTGCTCTCGCCTCTTCCCTGACGTCAGTGCGCCAGGGGTATATATAATGCAACCAACGCCATTTTCTTCAGTTTTTCTTGCCCCAGATGTCAGGTGCCCCCAAAAAGGTGGTCAGAATTAGTACCAAATGGAGTGAACACTGCACAAACACAAAATCCCTTCAGCTATAAGCAAATACATCAGTAAGGCATAGAAGAGATTTTGCCAGTAGATCAGAGGGGATGGAGGGAGGGTAACCTGGACTGCAGCAGGGTGAACACTCGAACATCTACATTTATGGTAGGTACAAAACTGTACTATGTTCATCATGTTACCCTGCTGCAGTCATCACACTTGGGTTGAATCCCAAAGCTAAGGTAGGGGGGAGGTATCATAGAGGGTTAGTGGAGGCAATAAGGCCCTGCAGAACTGCAGTGGCAAAGCCCGCCCTGGACTTAGAGTAAAGAGGTAAGTGATAGTGTTTGGTAAAGGTGTGTACTGAACTCCAAGTTGCAGCTTCTAAAATTTCCTTGGTTGGAACCCCCCTGAGAAAGGCTGTAGAGGTAGCTGTTGCCCTGGTAGAGTGGGATCTAATGGTAGCAGGAACTGGTTTCCCATGATGGGTATAGCAGAAACGTATGCAATGACCTATCCATTTAGAAATGGTTTGCTTAGATATAGCCTTCCCTTGAGAAGCTGTAGCATAGGATACAAAGAGCTGGTCAGTTTTTCTGAAAGCCTTAGTTTTGTCCAAGTAGTAACAAAGCTGCCTGTGAATGTCCAAGGAATGCAGGAGTCTCTCACCTTTGTTCTGTGGATTGGGGAAGAAGGTGGGTAAGTGGATGGTTTGATTTAAAGCTACACTGGAAACCACCTTAGGCATAAAGGAAGGATTAGTTCGTAGAGAAACTCTGTCTTGATGAAAAATGAGGAAAGGTTCCACTGCCATTAGTGCCTGTAGCTCAGAGACTCTCCTAGCTGAAGTTATTCTTAGGAGCAGGGCAATCTTCCATGATAGGAACTGAAGATCTGCAGAGAAAGCTGGTTCAAAGGGAGGTAGCATTAGTTTTTCTATAACAAAGTTGAGGTCCCATGTTGGTGTAGGAGCTCTCCTGGGTGGTCTAATGTTTTTTGCCCCTCTGAGGAACTGCCTTAGAAGAGGATGTGAAAATAAAGGTGGATCCGTGTTGTAGCGAGCTGAAATAGCTGAAGCATGGATTTTAATTGAGGAAAAGGAAAGTCCTTTGTGCAACATCTCAGCTAAATACTGTAGAATGTGAGGCATGTGAGGCTGAATTGTGTCTTGGCCTTTAGCTTGGTTCCAGGCACAAAACCTTTTCCATTTGTCCGAATAAGCCTTCCTGGTGCTTGGCCTCCTGGCTTTCAGAATAACATCCAGTACTGCTTGTGAAAGAGGAGCTGGTTGGATGTTTAGTTGATTTGCCATGCAGACAGATTTAAAGTTTTGAGCTGGCTGTGAAGAATCTGTTTGTTTTGTTGTGTGAGCAAATGGGGTATTTGAGGCAATATCCATGGTGGGCTGTGGGCCATATTTTTCAATAGTGGGTACCTGTACTGGCGTGGTCAGTCTGGGGCTATGAGAATCAGTCGTGGTCTCTCCTTTTTGACCTTCAAAAGAACCTTTGTGAGGAGAGGTAATGGAGGGAAGGCATATGCTGTCAGGTTTTTCCAACTGAAAGAGAGAGCGTCCACTTTCCAAGCTTGATGGTGGAATGTCCTTGTACAAAATTTTGTCAGTTGGTAGTTTTGAGGACTGGCAAACAGGTCTATGTTTGGAAGGCCCCATTTTTGAGTTATCATTGCAAATATTTGTGGATCTAGTTTCCACTCGTGGGGATCTTTGATGTGTCTGCTGAGGTCGTCTGCCAATGTGTTTTTCTGTCCTGGCAGGAATTGAGCTTGTAACTGGACTTGGTAGGCCAGAGCCGTGTTCCATAAGATCATTGCTTACCTGCATAGAGGGTAGGAATGTGTACCCCCTTATTTGTTTATGTACCACATTACTGTGGTGTTGTCTGTCTTTATTGCAAGTTGTCCTGGATGTAATAGATCCTTGAAGGCTGTCAGAGCTTTCTGTACAGCTAGCATCTCTTTTTGATTTATGTGCAGATTTCTTTGATCTGCAGTCCATAGGCCTTGAATGCATTGTCCTGCCATGTGTGCCCCACAGGCGTAGTCTGAAGCATCTGTTGTGATAGTCTGCCTGGCTGGGGGCAAGGTGAAAGGCTGACCCTTGTTGAGGTGACATGCCTGTGACCACCATAGAAATTCCTGTTGTAGGCAGGGAATGAGAGATATCATTGTGTCCAAGCTGTGGCTGTGTTGAGACCATACGCTTTTTAGGCACCACTGTAATTTCCTCATATGCAGCTTTGCAAATGGTATTATTAGTATGCAAGATGCCATGAAGCCCAAAGCCTGCAGAATTTTTCGAGCAGTTAATTGGGTCTTTGTTGCCATTGTCTTGAAATATTGAGTCAGTTGTAGTTGCTTGTCTGGCGTAAGATAAGCCTTCTGGGCCATTGTATTGATCTTCCCAGTGAAAATGTTCCCTCATAGTGTGTAAAGTTTCCCCAAAGGAGTAGTCTTCAGGAGGAGAAGCTGAGGGAAGAGAGTCCTCAGCATCAGAATCTTCATAAGGAGAGAAGGAATAGTCTTGGTCCTCAGAGGAGTCTGAAGAAATGGATATTTGCTCAGAGGAAGCATAATCTTCCTCTTGTCTAGGCCTTTTGTCAGGAGGGGGCTGTGAACCCCTGATTAAAGAAATCAAATCTTCAGCCATTTTGAGCATCTGTTTCTTAGGCATAGGGCCTTGAACAGGAGACTGAAGTGCAGTCCTTTTAGATTCCGTCAAAATTTCCGTAGCGGTCTCGGGTTACAGATCTGCGGTAGTCAGGGGCTGCGTCGGAGCCTCACTGAGGACCGGAGAACCGGAGAACAGATCAGCCGAGGCCTCGGAATCTGGCTTAGGCCTGGGCTGTCTGTCCTTATCCCTGCGTTTTTTTGTGCACGCCGGTAGTCAGTTGCTCCGACGGCATAGTGTATTTAAATTTCCTACCGAAGTAGTGTCGTGCGAAATCAAAGCGTCTTTTAATAGTACGCTTATTAAACCTAGCACAAAACCGACAAAAAGTGACGTCGTGGTCTGGGCCTAGGCAAGGTATGCAATAAGAATGAAAATCCTTATGAGGTATTTGCTTCCCACAAGAAATACAACTGTTAACTTTTTCTGACATCGGTCTGAGGCAAGAAAAGTTTCCCCAATGGGGTACTTAGCTTTATAGAAGACTTTGGTCTGAAATTCGAATTCGAAAATCTGAGGAGTCGGCCGACCGGCACTTGCGAACTGCTTCTGCTTCGGGCACCGCGCGGCAAGAAAGACTGAAGAAAATGGCGTCGGTTGCATTATATATACCCCTGGCGCACTGACATCAGGGAAGAGGCGACAGCAACTGACGCCGGACCAAGACTTTGGAATTCCGGCCGACTGCGGGACCACCTGACGACAGGATAACCCAAGTGTGATGACTGCAGCAGGGTAACACGATGAACATCTTCAGGGGAGCTCAATGTTGTAAACACACGGGAGGTATTACTTTGCTATGTATCTGCACAGAGGAATACAGTTTTTCATCAGCTACATACTGCACATGCTTACCTGACAGTATGATGTCTGTTTCATGGGGTTCACACTTTTACCTGTCTACATTAGTTACGAGTATATTCTTCATTTGGGGGTGGGGGAGTGAAGCTGCATTTGTGTCATCCCACTTAAAACGGAATTGTTGCTACTGTTAATCTAATTTTCTAACATCCACCATGTCTAATAATGTCATAATGTGTGTGGTGTTACATGTTATAGTCAGTTCTGTAGAAATCTAGGGACTTTTACTTGCTCTTGTTTCCATGTAGACTCTTTTCTGTGGCTGCATTTGGAAAATTTTCGAATACATGAGCAACATCAGGACAGAGTCTACACTGTTGCTTTACAGCTTGTTGAATTGCTCCACAGTGTTGATTTACTTCATAAGCATACAATTCAGGTACTTATGCTCTAATTAGCATGCCACAAACTTTTCTGTGTTTGCCAGTGACTGTGTGCCGCTCCGCAGAGTTTACTAAATCCAAATATATTTGTGGTCATGTACGCATCGTGTCGCGACACATGCATGACAAAAAATGACTGTGTACGCTTTATTGAATCCCCCCATGTTTTATTATTCTGAAGAAGCGTGGATGGACCACGCGAAAGCGCTCATTTTCTGTAAATAAAGCTTTTTGGATTATACATGCCATTGGAGTTCTTCTGTTTAGCCTGAAGTGATTTATACTGAAGATTTTTGCATTTCTTCATCGTGGTTGGGATTTCACTTTACCTGTTGCTATTGTTTCGATCCTTTTTGGTGAAACAACCATCTAGCAGTGACGCCGACTTTTTCCTTGTATTTGCATGTTTTATTATTGTTATACGTTTACTTTGACAGTTTACTAAACTCTGACAATAACTTAATACTTTGTACAGAATCATTGTTATTAGATTCAGTAAGAAACAAATTATCAGCAAATATGGATAGTTTTGTTACAATTTCCCTTTCATTTTCTAATTTTTTATTATTAAGGTTCTTTCTTGTGCTGTTGGCAAAAGATTGTATTACTGAAGCAGACAGTAAAGGGGATACAGAAGAATTCTGTTCAGTACCTATTTTAGTTGTTTCTTTAAATAAAGAAAACAGCTTTGGCTATAATTTGAAATTAGGATATGACTTTATTAATGTTGTTCATGCATGTAGCTAGAAAGCTGTCGATCTTTAAAATACTGAAAAAATATGTCCAATCAGGAGTCTATTTTTTGTATAAACTTTAATCTTAAAATAACCATAATCTACTGTTAATCTTTAAATGTTGTCTTATATTTGTCTTTTTAGTATAAAAGGAGTTATTTGATCATTAAACATTAAAGTGTGTGTGTCTGTTGGGGGTAGGGGAAGGGTTTTGATTTTGATTATAAAAGATATGAATATTTTGGGATCTATACTTATTTGTGATATGAGTCTATTTGAGATCCACTCTGCTGGGTTTATATCCTGTTTTAAAACTGGGATTGCAATAAAATACTTCCAATAATGGGTGACAATTTGATTTTAGTAGTTACTATTAAAATATCATGTAGATTATTAAGAATTTTTGATGATGTAATTTGTGTACTTCTGAACATAATCCAGTCAGTACAGAGGACTTGATGTATCTGGGTTTTCTAAAACCATTTCCTTATTTATTTGTATTTGTTTAAAGCTTGACTGAGTTGAAAAACCCTTTTCAGTGGAATTTCAGGGAGAAAATGCAAAAAAACAAGCAGTATACATTGCAACAAAATACATACATAATATACAATACAGTTAAACACATTTATGTGTAAAGAAATGGAAAACTGAACAACACATTCATAAAGTAAGGACAAAATGCATAGCAGCAGGTCATGTTGCAGTAGCAACTGTAGGAGACATAAATCAGCAACTGACATGATACATGCTTATTGCAAATGGCAATACAGTATTTCACTTTCTGGAAGCATTTAGAAGAACATATTACACTGTAGTACATCATACTGCTTTCTGGAACTAAATACAGTATTTATTTTTTTAGAGAAATGAGACTAACACAATTTAAGTAATAGGTTATATAGTACAGTGAAAGGAACTTAAAGGTGAGAAACTAAGGGTATAGTACCTATATCTAAAAAAGTATGGCCCTATATGATTAAATAAGGAAATTTAGATGAAGTGGAGGCTGTCAGAGGTAGAGTTTTATCTTGGGGAAGGGGGGGGGGGCACAGTGACTTTTGACGTATGACTTCAGTGAAGACTTAAAAGGCTGGTTTGCTGACCTGTCAGATGGCGATGGATACAGAGTTCCAGATTTTCATAGGTTTATAGGTTCAATGGATGTTACTAGGTTAATGGCCCTATGGCCTTAACAAGCCTAGCCATGTAATACCTTTGTTCTCTAGTTGACCATGATTAGATGGTTGTTCTTAGCACAGTGAATCAGTGATTAGCACTGACTGCCCCTGTCCATGAGGTACATAGGTGCCACCCCCAAGGTGAATTTGCAGTCTCCCATCCAACTGTCAAGACTGCGCTTAAATAGGGTCATTGAGGACCTCTTCTTCCCGTGAAGTGACAGTTTATTCCAAAGGAGCGTCAATCTCTGGGAGACATATCTGTCTCTCCAACTTGTTCTGTTTATGTCACAGGCTAGGTTGAGATCCCTGGAGTGAATGACTCTTGTCTCATTTGACTTGCGGACATGCACATGCAGCATTTCCATTAAGCCAGGTTCAGAGAGTGCTCTGTAGGCCAGGCACAGGTCACCTCTTAGCAGCCTGTAGGATATAGAGTAGAGAGACAGGGCCTTCAATCTTTCCATGTAGGTCATGTTTTGGAGATTCTCAATTTTCTTGGTTAGAAACCTATGTGGTCTCTCCAGTTGTTGCAGGTGTCTGGTGAGGTATCTGCAAAAGGGACCATTGTACTCAATTACTCAATTAGTGGTCTAATGAGGGTTGAGTATAGAGGAGTTACAACATCCTTAGTCTTGGATGTGATGCCCTTATTTATGACATGCACAATGTAGAAGGCTTTCTTAATCACTGTGGGGACATGGTGGTCAAAGTTTAAATTGCTGCCAACCGTATTCCCAAGTCTCTCACCACTGTGTTTGAGCTGGGGGGTGCTATCTGTAATGTAATTTGCAGGGGCCACATATTTGCCAAAGTGGATAATAATGCACTTTTTTGCATTTAGTTTTAGACAGCGACTCTGGCACCAGTCATTAGTCTGTGTTAGCCCTTGGTCATCTGCAAACTTGGTAAGCCACAGGCCATTTACTTTTGCGACATCCGAGAAATAGATTCCAAATAGTAGGGGGCCCAGCACAAATCCCTGTGGTACACCACTGGTAACTGCTCTACTGCTGGAGGTGGAATCCCCAACTTTGATAGTATGCGTTCTGTCGGTGAGACAGTTTGCTACCCCATCTAGTGACATATGGGTTAATGCCCAGGTGGGAGACTTTCTCAATGATACCTGAGTGGGGGATTGTGTCAAAGGCCTTGGCGAAGTCAAGATAGGCAGTATATACTGCTTAGCCCTCATCCAGGGCTTTGGTGACACTCTCGAAGAAGTCCACTAGGTTTAATAAGCAAGACCTGCCCTTAACAAATCCAAACTGGGTCGAGTCAATAGTTTGGAGCTCGCCAATGTCCTTGTTGATAAGGTCCATGATGATTCTTTCCATGGCCTTGCAGATAAGGCTGGTTAGGCTTATGAGTCTATTGTTCAGAGGGTCAGTTGATGGACCCCCTTTGTGTAAAGAGATTACTGCTGCTGTTCTCCACTCTGCTGGAACAAAGCCAGTGCTCAGGCTATGACTGAAGAGAGTGGCAAGCAGTTCCACTAGGTACTGTTTTAGACTGTTTAGTAAGCAGCCTGGGATGTTATCTGGTCCCATGGAGGCTGTGGTTTTGGCCTTGGAGAGGGCGGATATGCAACCAAATCTGCATTAAATCTGTCCACCAGCAGGTTGGCAATTTCTTCAGGTTCAGTGTCTATAGTACCTTCCACAGAAAGTTTGCCACATAGCTGGGCATTCCCTTTAAGATTTCAGACATAGCTAAAGAAAGCCTTAGGATTGTCTTTAGCTAGAGAAGCTAATTTAGCCTTGTATTTAGCTTTAGAGGACTTTACAAGATATCTGATTTGCTTGTTTAAGCTGTGGAGGGTATTCTACCTCTGGTGAGTAAGTTCCCTCTTGTTCTTGGATAACAGTTTCTTCATTTTGTTATGTAAACTGTTTATACTTGAGGTCCACCAAGATGGCCTGATTCCTTGGGAGGACTTGGTTTGGTCCTGACAGGTACAGCCGAGTCTATACAGTTGTTTAAATGTCTACACAGGGCATTTGTGTACTCCTCTGCATAGGATTCATTGTTGGCTGTGTTAGCAGGGGGTTTGAAACTTTTTATACTCTCATTTAGCATGCTAAAGTTTGCTTTGGAGACATTTTTCAGTTTGTTTGCTCCAGTGGGGGTGACCAGTCTGATCTTTACTTCAAATGAGACAGATTTATGGTCTGACTTTGCCAGGGAGGGCAACTCACAGGGGGTAGTGTAATGACTCCCCCCCATGTTGGTGAGTACCAGGTCCAGGACTTTCAAGCCCCTTGTGGAGTAGCTGCTCCAGAGCATTTGAATTAAAGTCCAGGAACTTCAGGGCGATTGCATTTCTGCTCATGTATGTTGTCCAGTCTATGGAAGGATAGTTAAAATCTCCCATGACTAAAGTGTTTGGCTATATAGGGAGCTATTCTAGCAAGTCCAGGTAGTTAGTGTGTTTCTCTTAGTTCATTGTGGGAGACCTGTAGCTAGAGATGATGTGGTAGGGTGTTTTACCTATATTTAATTGTACCTGTATTAGCTCTAGAGAGTTGTACTGTTTAACCAGTCTCAAGATGTATTTGGATTTAATGAAGATGGATACATCTCCACCTTTGGTACTTTCATGCTAACTTTTTGGGTCTGAATGTGTGGAAGCCATTATAGCCTTGAATGGTCAGGGTGCTCTCTGTGGTCTTGAACCAAGTTTCAGTGACTGCACAGACGTCAGTATCTTCCAAGGTGAGGAGTGCTTGCAGGGTGTGCAGTTTTCTGTGCAGGCTCCTAGCACTAAGCAGCATAACTTTTAGTTATGTACTCACCATAACTTCAGATGTTTGGGATCCATCTCGCCTACATTCTGACTGATGGGTTCGGAGCCGATCCCTCGGCTCCGACTCGGCACGCTTATGCCAAAGAGCGAAGTCTCTTATTGGCTGAGCTTACTATATCCCAGGATGCACCACTACCAGTCCCCCAGATCTAGTTTGTCCGCATACATGCACACATGCACGCCCTGCTTATATAACATCGTCAGATGAAACAAGATAAAACAGTAGAACTCAAAACCGTTCAATCTCTTCTGATCTCCAAGGCAGGGGGAAGGAGGGTGGGTATTAGGAATGTAGGTGAGATGGATCCCAAACATCTGAAGTTATGGTGAGTACATAACTAAAAGATGTTATGTGATCCTATCTCGCCTACATTCTGACTGATGGGACAGCGTCCTAGCACCTGAATCCTGGGTGGCACACTGGAAAACACTCCTGAGTACCGTGGAACCAAATGATGCTCGTCCTTTAGATGCCACATCCAATTTATAGTGGGAAATGAAAGTGTGCGGACTGGACCAAGTAGCCGCAGCACAAATCTCCGATATAGCGAGCTTGGAATGAAAAGCTATAGAAGTAGCCATAGCTCTGGTAGAGTGAGCTTTGATAGATGTTGTAAGTTGCTTATTCAAGAAGAATAAGCCTGAGTTATGCAATCTCTAATCCATTTGGAGATAGTAGCTTTTGTGATGGTTTTACCCAATTTATTGTCTGAGAAGGACACAAACAACTGGTCTGACTTACGAAGTTGCTGAGTCCTGTCTAAATAGAAGCGTAATTGCCTGTGAACATCCAATTTATGGAGAGTGTATTCTGCATCATTGGAGAATTTTGGGAAGAAAACTGGTAGCTCTAGAGATTGTTGAAGACAGAGATTAGAACAGACCTTTGGGACAAAGGATGGATTAGGCCTAAGTGATACTCTATCCTTGTGGAAAATCAAGTACGGGGGTTTAATAGATAGGGCTTGAAGCTCTGAGACTCTTCTTGCAGAAGTAATTGCAACTAAGAAGGCAGTTTTCCAAGACAGATATTTTAACTCACATGTAGCAGCAGGTTCGAAAGGGGAAGATGTTAATGCACGAAGCACCAAATCAAGATCCCACGGAGGCGCAGGATGAAAAACTGGGGGTCTTAACAGGCCCGCACCTTTAATAAAAGTCTTGCATAATCTGCTGCTCATCAATGGAGGATCCATAGATTCGTGAAATTTAGAGATAGCCGCCAGTTGTACTTTAATAGTAGAGACAGAAGATCCTTGATTAAACAGGGATGTTAAAAATCTCAAAACTTCCGGGATCGGAGCAGTGATAGGGTCTAAGCCCTGAGTTGAGCCCAGATAGCAAACCTCTTCCACTTACTGAGGTACAATTTGTTAGTGGTGGGTTTGTGGGCTGAAGATAAAATGTGAATAACTTCCGGATCTAATGTGTGACTTCTGACTAAAGTCGGAAGTGGAGGAGCCAGGCTGTCAACTTCAAGGCGTAGGGACTGATGCTGTTGTCCCGACTGATGGATTAGCAGATCCGAGTTAGATCTAACGCCCAAGGATCGTCCACGCATGTTTCTTCAGGTAGGGAAACCATACCTGACGAGGCCAGTATGGAGCAATCAGTATCATTGTGGACCCCAATTGAGAAGCTTTTGAATGACTTTGGTGAGAAGTGGTATCGGAGGAAAAGCATAAAGTAGCCCTGTTGGCCAAGGTTGTGCTAGAGCATCCATAGCTGATTCCCTTGATGTGGGGTCAGGAGAAGAACCTTTGCACTTCGTGTTCAGTGGTGTTGCAAATAGATCGCAGCACGGCGTTCCCCATCTCCTGAAAACCTGAGCTGCTACTGTTTCGTTTAGGGACCACTCGTGAGGAGAGAGAATTGTCCTGCTCAATTTGTCTGCCAATATGGTTGATTTCCCGAATGTGGGTCGCTACCAAGAAGCGGTTGGTAGCTACAGCCCATTCCCACACCCTCATGGCCTCTCTGCAAAGGGGCTAAGATCTGGTCCCTCCTTGTTTGTTCAGATACCAGACCACCGACATGTTGTCTGTGTGGATGGCGAAGATGCCCTGAGGAAGAAACTTGTGTAAGGCCTGTAGGGATAGAAGTACAGCCCTCATCTCCAACACATTGATGTGGAGAAGAGCTTCGTCTGGAAGCCAGGAGCCCTGAACTAACCTGCCCAGACAATGCCCCCCCCACCCTATCTGGGAGGCATCTGTCGTCAGGGTAACCACTGGAGAGGGAATAACAAAGGGCTTCCTTGATTTAGATTGGATGTCTGAAGCCACCAGCGAAGGTCCCGTTTGCATGTTTCCGTAATCATGATGTGATGATTGAGGGGAAGATCCTGAAAGGACCATTGAGTTGACAATAGCCACTGAAGAATCCTCATGTGCAATCTTGCCAGAGGAACTAAAAGAACTGTGGCAGACATTGAACCTAAAACTTGTAGAACCATCCTGGCTGGGGCTTTGGATCTCGAGATCAGAGCTTGAACTTGGCCCTGTAAAGTTTGGATCCTTTCGGCAGGAAGAAAACGCGCATCAATTTTGAGTCTATCTCTGCTCCTATGAACCTTATGCGCTGAGAGGGCAGCAAGACAGACTTTGACCAATTGAATGTAATCCCCAGGGTAGCACCCAGGAGATGGTGGCTTTGAGGTTGTCCATTAGTAGATGCCTGGTGGTGGCAGTCAGGAGCCAGTCGTCCAGATAGGGAAACACTTGGAATCCAAGACTTCTCAGGTGAGCCGTCAATACTGCCAAACACTTGGTGAACACCCTGGGGTCTGTGGTGAGACCAAAGGGCAGAGCACAAAATTGGTAATGACTGACTCCCAGGCTGAAGCGCAGATACCTCCTGGACGCCTGATGTATCGGTATGTGATAATAGGCGTCCTTGAGGTCTATGGAGCACATCCAAACATCCTTCTCCAACAATGGGAGAATGGATTGTAACGTGACCATTCGGAATTTGGATTTCGTGACGGATTGGTTCAGTCTGCTGAGATCCAATATTGGTCTCAGGTCCCCTGTCTTTTTTGGCACTAAAAAGAACCTGGAGTAATTTCCAGATCCGATCTGGTCTGTGGGGACCGGTTGGATGACTCCTTTTTCTAGCAGCTTTAAAGCTTCTGCGGCTGCCATTTCCCTTTGACTGGGTGGTGGGTCCGGGATTTTTTTGGACGGTGGTGGTGAGTGTGTGAATGGAATGGTGTAACCTCCGGCAATGATCCGAAGCACCCATCTGTCCTGAGTGATTGACTCCCAGGCTTTTAGGTGCTTGGCAAAACGACACCCGACTGGCTCCGGAGCAGCACAGCCGGGCAATCCCTCATGATGTGTGGGAGGCTGAAGAGCCACGAAAGGACTCGCGGTCTCCAGAATTGCGGGGCCCTCTGCCGCCTCTGGGACGGCGTCTCCCAGAAAAATTTCCCCGTCCTCTGCCTCTGGAAGGGGAATCTTCCTGCTGTTGAGGAAAAACTTACGTGATTTCCGGAACCACATCTTCCCCTCCTTTGGCCTTGGGATAAGGCCGAAAGGGAGTGGAATAACGGGCACCTACGGCAGATAAGGTTTTTCCCTCTTGCTCACAGCGGGTAAGGGTGTCTTTAACCTTGGGTCCAAACAAAGAGGACCCATCAAAGGGAGCGCCGGCGAAGGAAGACTTGAAGGCCTCCATGAACTGACACAAGCGGAGCCAGGCTTGTCTCCGAGAGCCACGCCTGTGCCCCGCTCTACCCGCCCTTCGGCCGCATAGGAAATGAGCCTCATGGACGAGTTAGAAATTGACGTAAGGATAGCCAACTGAGAGCTAACCGACTGGGCTAGCTGCTCAGGTAGGTTACCCGAGAGGGAATCTGACAGCTCCTTGACCAGATCCCTCTGAAGCCTGGTAAAATGTGCCAAATAATTCAGAGACCTTAAAGTAAAGGCCGCTGAAGTCAGGGTGTGCTTCCGCACCTGTCCATGCTCCTAGACTCCTTATTAGGAGGATGGACGGACGCTGAAGCCTCTGCCACGTCCTGTTGTGTAGCAGATGCCACCACCATGGCATCTACAGCCACGCCTTTAGTGAGGAACTCCTTCTCGGGTGGGGCAGACAAAAATTTATTAGGACGAGAAGGGACTGGTTCCACGGTATCTGGATGTTCCCACGCCCTTGACAAACTAAATCCAGAAGCTCGTCAAGGGCGGAGACACCCAGGAGGCGGAGGGCTGAGCCCCAAAGGCCTTGAGGAGCACTGACTCATCAGCAGAGGGGTTTGGATATCCAGCCGCCTCGTTGTTTGAGGATCTCTAAGATGTCTGCAAATGAGACATCACCCGAGCACGACTACGGGGCCCCACCGCACCATCAAGACCAGTGTCCCAGGTAATAGACTCGGGAGTCCACGTGTTTCCTCTTGCACGATCTCTTCCTCGGGGTGCCTCCAAGACAACTCCGAAAACCCTCAGGAGGAGGGAACCCCAATGGGGGTAACCTCAGGCCCAGGGGCTCCGCTGCTCACGGACAGGGAACTGCCAAAGACCCAGTCTCCACGCCCAGGGAAGGTGCCGGTAAAGCCGGAGAGATGGTCAAGACTTGGCCAAGGCACTCCTCATAGCCCTGAAAGCCGGACCCCAGAATCCTGGGAGTGTCCAGTTTCGAGCCATGATAGCAGACGGCAATCCCGCAGCCAAGCACCGAGAGGGAGGCTCGGAACCGAAAGCATAGGTCCCAAACATCACCCCCGGGTCCAGCCGAAGAAGTCCGTGTACCAAACTCGGACCCGAAGGCCCGGGTTGGAGTAAGGGTTGGAGCCGACCCTAAGATCTCCACCGGCTCCAACAGCATCTGCTCACGGAGCCGAAGCGGTCGGAGGAGGAACAGCTATGGGATGGGCATGGGCTATCGGCTCCAAAGCCAACTGGGTCGGAGCCGAAGCAAATTTTTGAAAGACTGGGGACTGGAACAGTCTTTGGAGCACCCTGTCTATATCCGAATCCGACATCCTCGAGGACTTAGAGGATACTGAACGGGTTCGAGAAGGCCTCTCCAATAGCCCCAAAGGACTAGGGGACCGGCTCCGAGGCGACTCGATGATTATCGGCGCTGAGGGAATACCCACAGTAGTTTCCATCGGTGCCGAGGAGGACTTCGGCGCCGAGGAGGAAGTGTCTGAGCGGGCAACCTTAGTCGGCTCCGAGACCAGTGGAGCCGACGAAGGTGACCCGCCTCTCGATGCCCCAGCCATCGGCTCCGAAGCCCGAGGAGTCGAGACTGGTGGCATCGAGGCAGACCGTTGCCGGCTGGGCTCCGAAGTCCTTGGAGCCGAAGGAGAAGCCTGCCTATGTCTTTTGGCGGCCGGATCCGACGGACTGGTCGGAGCCGACGCCTTCTTCTTTTTGGTTGGAGAAGGAGAGGATGCTAGAGCTTCTTCGAAGGAGGGTTTGATTAAGCCTTTAAGAATAAGCTTATTTTTCCTCTCCTGGAGGACCCTAGAGGAAAAAGCGTGACACACACTGCATGACTCCTGTAAATGTTTTGCACCCAAACAATAAACACAGAGAGAGTGGTCATCTGTGACTGACATTTTAAAATTACATTTGGTGCATTTTTTGAAGCCCGAAGGCCTAGGATTTTGAGACATTATGACCAAAAATGCAGGTAAGAACACACAATCCAAAATTAACTTTACTTCACTGACTCTACAAAAATCAGTTTAGAACTGCCGGTTTAACAATCCGAACAACAAGAAACTCAAGGGGATCTGAAATCCCAAAAGTTTGAGAGGGGTTAACTGACCGGGAAAGGCCCTACAGATAAAGGAGGCCTGAAATCAGAAACAATGCCCAATTACTCAACAAGTTTCCACAAAAAAAACTTTCAATCACTACACAAGTACAGAGTAGCTGTTAAAACAGCTTTTTATGACAGGAAAAGCAATTTTCTGACAGAAAAAAGTAAGTAAAATTTACTACTCAGCTCAGCCAGCTCGAGACCACGTCTTCGCTAGTTAGCGGCAAACGAGATCTGGGGGACTGGTAGTGGTGCATCCTGGGATATAGTAAGCTCAGCCAATAAGAGACTTCGCTCTTTGGCATAAGCGTGCCGAGTCGGAGCCGAGGGATCGGCTCCGAACCCATCAGTCAGAATGTAGGCGAGATAGGATCACATAACATCCTTGAGTTTGTCTTGAGTGGATTTCTTTACTTTGGAATTTTGTTTGTTTTGACATTGCCTAAAAAAGGCACTATGGGGGAGGCAAGTGTCTCTGCCAGTATCTGAAAGCCTACAGGAGTCAGAAGACCATCTCTGGCAAAGCAGTGTGGCTTGTCAACCATGTCTTCCCAGGCTGACAGATACTGAATCCCCTTGGATTGATACCAGAGGCTAAGCCAATTATTGAAGTCAATCATTTTTGTTTGCATTGTGGCACCATCCTGGGTTAAGGTAAAATGCTACTTAGGGCTAGGGACATACCTGCCTGGGACACATATTCTGAGAGGTCAGTCATGTCTCTCTTCATATAGTCCGGAGAGGTACATCTCAAGTCATTCACTCCAAAATGTACTATTACAGAGTCATAATGGTAATTGTTGAGTGATTTAATTGCGTGCCTGATTTGACGGATCCTGGCACCTGACAAACAGTTAACCATGACTTTTTCCTTGTCCAGCCTGGTGAGGGAGAAATATGTTTGTCTCACTATGGAATCACCTATGACCAGGACATTAGGTTTTGAGGTGTTTTGCCTTAGGGGCTTATTTGTTGAGACACTTGTATGTGTGTTGCTATGTGAAATAGGGTCTGTTCGTGTTCCAGTATGTGTGATCTGTTTGTGCTTGGGAGGTCTCTGGTCCTTTGGCAGGCTCTTAGTGAGTACCTCCGCACAGGTGGGTCTATGCGACTTGAGCTTGGTCTTGTGTGAGAAGAGAGGTGAGAGGAGAGGTGTATGTGCTGACAACCTGCTTGATGTCTTGTTTATTGTTACATGAGAGGATTGATTCCAGTTTCAGGGTATAGTTACATCTCACACATACTGTATGTGTTCTTTAGGAGTAAGTGGTTGTCAGTATACATGAGGCAATTACTACATTGCCCTAGGATGCCAGTGTCAAATTAGGCTAGCTGGTGAAACGCTGGGAAATTGGCTGTCCATTGTAGTAGGTTAAACTGTAAGTACTAGTTGGGAAGTGGCCAAGTTAGATTAGCTTTTGCTCTAGGACTAATTCAACTAACTAAACAAAGGGGACTAATCTGTTGAGGATTATGGGTGAAGGAGTGTGGTGATGCTGTTCAGTGCCCAGATGAGTTGCCCACAGTACAGCAGTGCACAGCTGAGTTGCCTGCAGAGCAGCAGTGTGCATCTGAGTTGCCTGCAGTATACCAGGGTAGCTTGTGAGGGTTCAAATGACAAACATGTAAGGAAAAAATAGTTTCTAGGAGTTTGCTACTATACAGAGCACTGCTAACCCCTGTTGTGCGGTGTGCAGCTACATGCACATGCGAGGCTTATATACAGGCAAAATTAAACAGTTTTAAACTAGTTTGCCAATAGGAAACCCTGCTTGCAAAACATTTTAGCAACATAGCTAGACTAAAGGAAGTCACTGAGGTAGTTAGGGAAGGAAATATTGGGCAGGAATTTATTAGAGAAGTGTAGTTTTCAAGGAATATACCATGGATGAAAATTATCAAGGAATGAGCAGTTGTCCGGGATGTGTAAACTTTTCTGTGCTATTTTGAGTAGATGGTAGTTGAGGTAATCAGAGTATTCAAGCCAACTGAATTGTGTGTTATTTTGGTGCAGTGGTGGGTTCTGTTGTTTACATTGGTAGCAAACCTGGCTATTGTAGCACCTCTCAAGTTTTGCAAGTAAGGTTGATGCAAATTTGTGAAGATGGGGTTTGTGTGTGTGCGGGTGCACATGCAAGCAGAAGTACATAGGTATTTGCTGTGAATTTGTGAGAGCACTGTGTTAAGCAGGATTTTGTCCTCTATAAAAGTTGAAGTTTTTGCTTTGTTAGCTTGACTACCTTCTGGAAGTAGTGGCCAAATTTTAGATTTTCATCAGTGACACCATGTAGGAGTTTGATGTGGGAAACAAAATCAGTGGTTGTAGCATTGCTGGAAAGATAACTGAAGTTACTTTTCTCACTGGAGTTCAACTTGGGATGGACAGCATTAGCTTATTTTTTTAGGATTTAGTACAAGTTTGGACTGTTACAGCTAGGCTTTAATGGAGATAAAGGAAGTACAGTTGTGTAAAATCTTACCATAATGGTAGATGTCTTTGCCTTCACCACTGCAGTATTCCTTACAAATGGGATTCCCTGCCATGACGCTCACCGTCTGGCCAGTTTACCAAAGTCTACCATTGCTTTAAGGTACGCTGAATGTCACCTGCACACTCCTTGCGTGGGGTAGGGCATAAAGGTGATGTTCAGGTGTACCATCCTCAGAACTGATTGCCCCAGTAGGAAGAGCAGTCCAAGGAAAACAGAGGAGAACCCACACATCCAGGAAGGAAAAAAGTCCAGGGGGATAGATTGAGGGAGTGAATACTGCAGCAGTGAAGGCAAGGATATCTATCGTTATGGTAAGATTTTATACAACTGTACTATGTCCTTACATTCACTGCTGCAGTATTCCTTATAAATGGGAGAGTGCCAAAGCTCAAAAAGAAACTTGGGAGGAGGAAGCAGCAGACCCCTCCAAAAAGCCATGAAGAATGGCAGCAGCAAAACCAGCTCTAGCTCTGGAGATACCATCCAACTGGCAATGTTTAGTAAAGGTATTTACGAAAAGTCTTAGTCTTATCTAAATAAAATCTCTGTTGTCTATGCACATCCAGTGTGTGCGGCACCTTCTCACTGGTAAATTGTAGAGAAGGGGAAAAGTGGGCGGACAAATGAATAGACTGATTAAGGGGACAGCCCGTTCACCACCTTGGGCATAAAAGAAGGATTAGTAGGAAGGGACACCCTGTCCTTATGAAACACCAAAAAAAGAGGAGGGCAACCCATACGGGCTTGAAGCTCAGACATCCATCTGGCAGACGTAAGGGCTAAAAGATGTACAGTCTTCCAAGAGCAATGTTGCAAGGAAGCTGAACCTGTTGTCGCAAAATGAGCCTGGGTCAATTTTTCTAAAACAAAATTAAGGTCCCAGGGAGGCAGAACTGGCTTCCTGGGAGGCCTAATATGAAGGATGCCTTTAAGGAATTGTTTAGCTTCAAACCTAGAAGCTAAGGGAGGTGATAAACGCATACAAGCAGAAATAGCTGATAAATGAGCCTTAACAGAAGAATAAGCCAACCCAGCATTGAACAGTTCACACAGATAAAAAGAGAACCAAAGGACTATCAAAGAAAGTGGATCCAGGTTATGAGAAAGATATTAAACAGAAAACCTCTTCCATTTGGATAAGTAAGATTTCCTAGTAGTGGGTTTCCTGGCCTCCTGCAGGACCTAAGCACGGTCATCAGAAAAAAGGTATCTCTGTGGAATCAAAATCCTATCACCCACAGTGTCAGATGAAAAGTAGACAGATACAGATGGATAAGAGATCTCTTGTCTTGTGTGAGTAGGTCCACCCTGCGAGGTAACTTGTGATGACTGCCATTGGCTAAATGCAGAAGAGGGAACCAATGCTGTCTTGGCCAAAAGGGAGTCACCAACAAGGTTTTGGGAGCATCCTGTTGAATTTTGAACAGGACTTTTGGAATGAGGAAAGGGAGGGAAAGCATAAAGAAACATTCCCTTCCAAGAAAAAGAGAGGGCATCTACCTTCCGAACCAGAGGACCTGGGACTCTGGCACAAAAAATAGAGGAAGTTGTCTGTTCAGACATGAGGCAAAAGGATACTCCCTGCTGGAAAATGTCCCAAAACACACCCCTGTGAAGCATCCATTTGTGGGATTGAGTTATGGACCTGCTCAGAGAGTCTGCCATGATGATTTGACCTAAATTAATGTAAACTGCCTGAAGTATCATACTGGATAGCTAGCTCCCACACTAGGAGTGCCAACCAGCAAAGAAGATAAGACCTTGTCCCCCTCTGTTTGTTGATGCACCACATCACTGTGGTATTGTCTGTATATACATTGAGAGGTCCTGGGGAGAAGAGAGGATGAAAGGCCTGAAGAGCCAGCAGAACAACTCTTATCTCCTTGACATTGATGTGGTCTTTTTGTTGGTGAGGCAACCGGACTCCCTGCACCTTTAAGGAGCAGAAAGCTGCTCCCCATCCCAAATTTGAAGCATCTGTGAACAGCTCTTGAGAGGGAAGAGGTGGATGAAAAGGGAGTCCTGGATTGCAAGTCAACTGCTGAATCCACCACTGAAGTTTCTGCTTGAGACATGGAAGAGAAACTAAAACATTTGAGGGGATGAGAATGCTGAAGCCAAACTGACTTTAGAAACCACTGTTCTCATGTGGAGTTTGGCAAAAGGCAGCACAGGAATGGTGGAAGCCATGAACCCCAGAGCATTCAGCAATTCCCTTGCTGTTACTAAAGTCAGAGGAAGAAGGGATTGAAAAAGGGAAATGAGAGTTAGAGCCTTGAGAGGAGACAGGGATGCCAGCATATGAACAGCCTGGATCCTTCCCCCAGAAAGATATGATCCTGAAAAGGAGTCAGAAAGGACTTTTTGAAATTTACAGTGAACCCCAGGCAGAAGGAAGACTGCAAAATGAAGATTTTGCAACAAAGTCTCTGCAGAGAATGGCTGAAACAGGAGGTTGTCCAGGTAGGGAAAGACTTGTATTCCCCTTAGCCTGCAAAAAGCAATCACAGGAGCGAGGCATTTGGTAAATACCCTTGGGGAAGTAGAAAGGCCAAAGAGCAAAGCAAAGATCTGAAAATGCCAGGAAGCAACAGAGAAATGTAAAAACTTCTTGAAAGGGGGTGAATTGAGATATGAAGATAAGCATCCTTGAGGTCCAGAGACTCCAAATAAGCCTGAGGAAGCAGAAGACGGAACAAAGTCTGAAGGGACAACATTTGAAAAAGAGAACCTTCAGAAATGTGTTTACTTGAGAGAGGTCCAGAATAGGTCTGCAACTGCCCTCTTCCTGGGAACCAAAAACATTCTGAAGTAACCCCCCCCCCCCAGGAAACTGGGACTTCTTGAATAGTTCCCTGAGGCAAGAGATCCCAAAGCACCTCTGGAAAGAAAGGCAACTGTTCCTGAGGGGGCTAAAGAATGCCCATAAAAAGGGGAAGTGATTTCCAGACCATGAAATACTCTAGCTGGATAATGGGCAGAACCCAGGAATCCTGAGTAATCTTTAACCAAACAGGAAGAGAAAGGGAAAGATGAAGAGAAACAGGAATGTGGCTGAGAAGAACAGGATAGTCCGACAGCACCTAGTTTGTCAGAAAAAGGAGACTTTTGTGGTACAGAAGTTTTGATAGCTTTAGCAGAAGGAGCCCACTTCCCACCCTTTTTACCCTTGGGGGGAGTGCTAGACTGCCTGTGAACAAAGGCTGGCTTATTAGAGTAATTTCTCTGAAACTTTGGCATAGGAGAAACAAAAACATGTTTAACTTCCTGCAAGGCCTTCAATCAGCAGCAGCTTCACCAAACAAGTGTTTGTTTTCCACAGGAGCATCCAACAACTTAGCCTTAATATCATCAGGCAAAGGTTGAAGCTGAAGCCAGAATATCTCATCACAGAATCAAAGGCAGCAGCCATAGAAGAAGCATCGGTTGCTCATAACTACACTTAATGGAATGGCAAGTCACCTGGGACAAAGTCCCTAACAGAGAAAGAACAGAAGTCTTCCCCTCAGAGTCCGGAGGATCAGAAATTAGCTGACAAGCCTGGGAAATAAGAGCCAAAATGTACCTGGACATATGGGTCTGGTAATTAACAGCACTAAAAGCTAAGGTAACAGAAGAATAAACCTAAAAACAGAGGTGGCTAACTTCACAGAACCCATGCCAATGGAAAACAGCTGCATGACTGGCAAATCATACACCAATGCACTGTACAAATATGTACATAAATGCATGGAACTAGCCATACCCAACAGAACCAAGATGCTCTCCTCCAAAAAAGGAAGCCAATCTGGTGGTCCCCTGCCATTAATAAATTCTACAACAGAACGAAGAAACTGTTGCAGAAAAAGGTGAAGTCCCAAGACTGGAAAAACTCCCTTATTAACCTCAACAAAAACATGAGATCCCTCATCAAATCCTCTAAAGCCAGCTATGAAGGCAGAACTGCGGCAGACACTAAAAACAATCACAAAGCCTTCTATAGCTATATCAGGAACTCCATGGCAATACACAGATTTGCTCTGAGTTAAAGCACAATGGTACCTTCTATACTGAGCCAACAGATATTGCCAACATACTGGTCGACAGATTCAGTGCCAACTTTACCCCCCCCCCCCAGGACCAATCACAATACTGGAAGAATACCAGGCACCCAGCATTACTGCAGCACAGGATAACACTGCATTGTCCAAGGCCAAGAATACAGCTTCCATGGGACCTGAAAATATCCCTGACTGTGTTCTACATGAACTACAAAGCGAATTGGCACCACATCTGTGTGCCCTGTTCAGTCACAGCCTCAACTCAGGCTTTGTCCCTATTGAATGGCACACTGCTACAGTCATCCCTCTTCATAAAGGAGGAGTGACTGAAGACCTGGGAATTACCACCCCATTAGCCTGACGAGTCTGATATGTAAGGCTATGGAGCGTGTCATCATGGACCTGATTAACAAAGATACAGGAAATCTCCGAACTCTAGACCCCACGCAATTTGGCTTTGTGAAAGGAAAATCATGCCTACTCAACCTGGTTGACTTCTTTGAGTCAGTCACCAGGGATGTGGATGAAGGTAAGGCAGTGCATACAGCCTGCCTCGATCTGGCCAAGGCTTTTGATACCATTCCTCACTCAGGAATTTTTGATAAACTCACCAAACTAGGCATCAACCCCTATATCACTAGATGGGTTGCAAATTGGTTCACAGATAGAACACACAGTGTGAAAGTAGCATACTCCAAGTCAGACTGCTGACCAGTCACGAATGAAGTCCCACAGGGATCGGTCCTGCGTCCTCTCCTGTTCGACTTCTACTTCTCAGAAGTCCAGGTCAACACAAAGGGACTCTGGCTGACCAAGTTCGTAGACAACTGCAATCTGGGAGCCATTATTAACTCCCTAAGTGATGCAGACATCCTACAGAAAGCCCTCACTAAGACCAATGACTAGTGTCGAAACCATGGCCTTAAGCTTAGTGCCAAAAAATGCGTAGTCATCTCCTTTGGTAAAAACTCAGTTCCCACTAATTACCACATCGATGGGAGCCCACTGAAGTTGTTATAAGAGATCTGGGGACGCAGGTTGACAGCAACCTCTCCTTCAATCACCATAGTGCCACTGTGGTCAGAAAGTTCTTCTATGTGGCACATCTCATTACTAAGGGTTTTGCATCCAGGAAGAAAAAGGTCATCGTCTCTCTCTCTCTCTCTACTCTTCCCTCATTAGACCAATCATTGAATATAATGTCCCATTTGGTATGTACCTCACTAGACACCTGCAACAGCTGGAGAGGCTACAGAAATACCTCATGAAGAGGATCCTAGGCATTAAACACATGTCTTGCATGGACAGACTCAAAAGACTCCACCTATTCTCTCTGTCTCATATCGCCTACTTAGAGGCGATCTCTGCTTGACTTACAAAGCCATGTCTGACCAAGGTCTGTTAGAAATGCTACATCTAAAGAAATCCCAATTCCTCCACACCACATGCTCCAGAGACCTCAACCTCATTACCACAATCAACAGAACATGCTGGAGGGACAGGTTCCTCACCCAGAGACTGCCCATGCTCTGGAATAGACTTCCCATACATGCCAAGCAGAGTACCTCGCTGTCCCTCTTCAAGAGAAATCTTGATGAGTGGATGGGTAACAGAAAGTTCACCCCGGGGATCACTCCAGTGGCTCTACTTGATACAGGCACTGGGAACTAATGCTAGCTGGCATGATGCCAGGGCACTTCTATGGGCTAGGTTTGTAAAGGGTCCAGGACCATTAGCCTAGTACACACCTATGAACCTTCTTACCTAGCCTTTCCATGGCTCTGCTGTCTTTATCAGAAGGAAGTAACTTAGTAGAAGGCAGCATCAGGGTGGCTTGTCAGAAGCCACATACACCACCGAAGAGTCAGCAGAAGGGCACTATGTAGAAATTTACAGTCCTCAGGCATCCTATAAAACCTATCAGGTTTCTTTGGGGCAGGAGGCTGGGAATCAGGAGCCTTAGATGCAGTAGAAAAGGCATCCAACAAAGAAGCTAAAACAGGAGGAAAAGCAGAAGGTATAGGAGAGGGTTGCAGGAGGTTGTAATATCTCTTCTTTATCTCAGAAACCTGGGCACAATCTCATTTAAAATACTCCATTATTTTGGAGATTGTGTCCCCAAAAGAAATTTCCTCGAAAGGAGTGCCAGGACTAGTAGACTCTTCTTTCTCACAGTGAAAATCTACAGGAAAGGGAATTTGAGATAAGTAAGCAAGGGATTCCTCATCTGAATCTGCCTCATTCTCAGAGGAATCCAGCTCCCTAAGTTTTTTAAGGGGAATGGAGGGCCAAGGGGCGGTTGGAACAGAGACCATATGAAGAGGTTTCAAAGCCATCAAATGATCCCCAAGTAAAATTCTCCCATTCCCTCTGTGGGTCCTTAAGAGCTGGGGAAATATGCTTAGTCTTTTGTTTTTTTCTTCAAGGGGACATCCATCTTATAAAACGTAGAAGGCTCTGACCCTGAATGTCATTTAACAGTAGTCAGAACTTCCATCCTGACCAAAATCTGAGGAACACCCCTAGGTCCCTCAGAAATAATCAGCTGCTGTTCCCCCTGAATGTCCAAAGCAGATGTCTACAAGGCTTTCAAAGATGTGCATAAGGTTGGATCCACGCTAGCCTCCAAGACAATCACAGCAAAAAAATCAAATGCCAGAGCTGGGTGAACCTTTGGGCTTTCACATGCCTTGGGAGAGACATCTGGCAGAGGCTGCACAGCAGAAGAATCAGACCTAGACTTTTTGGCCTTCTTCTTCACGGATGGTTGTACCTTAGAGCAGGAAGTTTCTTCCATTGTCTCGAGCTAAAAGCTTAAGACGTTGATTCTCCAAATACAAGGCCAAGAAAGCTGATTATGGAGTATCTTAAGAACAAAGACTTTATAAACTGAACAGGATGTATGGTTGTGGGAAGCACCAAGACAAAGTAAACACTGCTCATGATGGTCTTTATGGGGAATCTGTCTCCCATTCTGGCATTTTGCCCTTCTTGATGACATGAAACCCCATAAGCAACAATACAAAAAGAAAAAGATAAGATCAAAAACCCCAATGGGGCACTTAATCTGAAATGGCTTGGTGAACCAGCAACGGAAGCACAGCAAGGTCAGACCAACAATCAGGAGATGGCATTCAGATTGGCGACAAAGAAGTTCCGAGGATGGTACTTCCAGGCACCACCTTTATGCTCTATGCTATGCAAGAAGCATCCATGTGATGTACAGTGTACCATAAAGCAACCTAAAGGCTTTTGTATACCAGCCAGACGTTGGGCCGCTCTTGGCAGGGGACCCCTATTGTAATGAATACTGTAACAGTGAAGAGAAGGATATCACAAGGAGATGGATAGTTTGGTTTAAAGTAAACTGGATACCACTCTAGGGATAAAAAGGATTAGTTCTCAAGGGAACCCTGTCTCTGTGGAAAATGAAATAAGGCTGACTCACCATAAGAGCATATAACTCAAAAACTCTTCTTGCAGAATTCAGAGCAACCAGTAAAACCATTTTCCTTTTTAAGAACCTCAAGTAAGGCAGATGAGCTAGTTCTAATGAATAGAGTTAGATTATCCAACACAAAATTAAGATCCCAAGGAGAAACCACCAGTTTTTCATGGAGGTCTCTTATACAATATCCCATTTCAAAAACATTTTGACATCAGACTCCTTTGGAAGGAGATCCATGGGCAGACATGCAAAATGGCTGACAAATGAACTCTGATGAATAAGAGAGGCCATAGGAAAGTAACTCACACAAATATTTTTAAAATCGGAGAAATACTAGCCCTGGATGGGTAAAGGTTATGTTGTTGGCATCAACTACAAAATATTTTCCACTTGTTTGCTTTCTTGCCTCTATTAGTACCTGCTGCAGATCCCCAAGAAACAGGTGCCTAAAAGGCAGTATGACCCTATTATCCAGGCAGCCAGCTGAAGTTGTTTGACACTGGGAATTAAACACCCCTGTTCTTGTGTGGGTAGATCCTGTCTGTGAGAAAGTTTATGGTAATTGTCTCTGGACAATTCAAAAGAATGGAAAACCACAGTTGAATGGGTCAGAAGTGAGTTACCACTGTAATCTTAGGAGATTCCTTCTGAATCTTCAGAAGTAACCTAGATATCAGTGGAAAAATATACAGGCATATTCTGTCCAAGGAAAAGAAAAGGCTTCTGTCTTTCAGGTCTTCTTGCATGGAGTCCTGTACCAGAATTTTGCACGCTAACTGTTCAGAGAGGAGGCAAAAGGTCTACTTGAGGAACTCCCCACAGATGGATCAAATCTTGGAAGACTGCCTGACCTAGTTTCCATTTGTGATGGCCTACGTTTGGCCTGTTCACCTTGTCTGCCAAACAATTTTGCTCTGATAGAATGCAGTTTGGCTACAGAGTGAGAATGAGCCGTAAAGCTATATCTCATGTCAACATGGCTAGGAAAAGGGTATAAGACCTGGTTCCTCCTTGCTTGTTAATGTACCAGATCACTAGGGTACTGTCTGCAATCATAGGTTCAAAGATGTACACTAGACTATTGACCACTAGGGCCTTTATAAGCCTAGCCATGCAACCCAAATGTATTTCATGATTTATTGTGCCTTATAGGATCATAGGAAGTTACTAGGCTATTATAAGGCCCTTATAAGCCTAGCCAAGAGTTTAGCCCATGCATAGACAAATCAGCACCCAATGCCCCTGTCCAGCAGGGAAATGGGTGGAATCCCAAGGATGTATTTTTTATTTCCCATCCAGTTATCCAGACTGCGCTTAAAAAGGGGTAAAGAGGTACTCTGACATGGAGAGAGAGTCTATTTCATAGATGGGGGAGTTTCTGGGACATAAATCTGTCCCGCCAGCAAGTCCTATTGATGTCACAGACCAGGTTGAGGCCACATGTATGGGTTCCTCGAGTGGAGCTTGACTTGTGGATATGCAGCAGTCCCATCAAGGTGGGGTCCAAGATCGCATTGTATGCCAGACAGAGATCGTCTCTGAGGAGTCTGTATGAAACAGAGTAGAGGGATTGGGCATTTAGCCTATCTGTGTATGGTAGATTTTTGAGGCCCTGGATTCTCCTGGTGAGGAACCTCTGGGGTCTCTCCAGCTGCTGCATGTGCTTTGTGGGGTACATGCCGAAAGGGGCACTGTACTCAATAATGGGCCTTATAAGGGAAGAATATGGGGATGTTATGACCTCCTTGTCCCTGGATGAGATACCCTTACTTATGAGGTGGGCCATATAGAAAGCTTTCCATACAATGGAAGCAACATGATGGTCAAAAGTCAGGCTGCTATCAATCTGGGTGCCAAAATCCCTCACGACTGACTGCGTGCTTAGAATGTTGTTATTAATGTGATAATTTGTGGGCACATCTCTCTCCCTAAAGGGGATGATGATGAATTTTATTGTATTCGGCTTGAGACCATGTTTCTGGCACCAGTCATTTGTTTAGGTGAGACCCTCTTGGAGAGTCCTCATCACTATGGGAATTGATGACAGCTCCCAACTTGCAGTCATGTGCAAACTTGGTCAGCCATAGCCCACTGGTTTTGGCCTGTACCTCAGAAAAGTATGTCCCAAATAACAGAGGCCCCAAGATGGAACCCTGGGGTACACCACTCAATACAGGTCTACTGCTTGAGGTGGCTTCCCCTATTTTGACTAGAAGACTGATGTCTAATTGAGAGACTTTATTATGCCTGAGTGGGGAATAGTGTCGAAGGCTTTAGCCAGGTCAAACTAGGTGGTGTGCATGGTCTTCCCCTCATCCATGGCTTTTGGTGACTGTCTCAAAAAAGTTGAGCAAACTTAATAGACATGACACCCCCCCCCCCCCTTGACGAAGCCAAACTGTGTGGGATCGAGTGGTTGGAGGTTGCCAATGTCCTTGTTAATGAGGTCCATGATAATTCATTCCATGGCCTTGAAGATCAGGCTAATTAGGCTGATGGGTAATTTCATGGATTAGTGGACGCTCCACCTTTGTGTAAAGGGATGACAGTGGCTGTCCTTCACTCAGCTGGGATAAAACTGGTACTCAGGCTTTGGTTGAATGGGGTGCCTAATGGTGCTGAAAGTTCCTGCCTGAGATCATGTAGGATGCAGCCTGGGATGTTATTGGGTCCCATGGAGGCTGTACTTTTTGCCTTTGAGAGAGCAGTGATGACCAATAGGTTATTCTTAAGGGTGTGCATTACCTTCGATATGATTTAATGGCTGCCTCTGTCCATCAGAGACATAGGTGCCAGACCTGGGGTCTATTTTTGATTTCCCATCCATTGGTCCAGGTTTTGCTTGAAAAGGGTTAGGGAAGAGTTATGCTGCCCATGGGTGGGAAGTGTACGTCAGAGAATGAAAATTCTGTGAGATACATACCTGTCCCTAAAACTTGCCCTGTTTATACTGTAAGCAAAGTTTAGGTTCTTAAATCTCATAGTTCTAGTGTGGTTCGTTCTGTGGATATGCAAAAGGTCCATCAGTGTGGGATCCATCACCTCCTCAGCAGTCTGTAGGAATCAAAGTATAGCAATATTGCTTTGAGGCAATCTGTATACATTATGTTTCCACCCTGCATTCTTTTCATGAGGAACCAGCTGCAGCGTGTGCCTGGTCAGGTACATATCGAAGGGGGCATTACCCTCGATGATGGGTCTGATGAGGGCCAAATACAGTGCATGATGATCTCCCTGGACATAGATACCATACCCTTACTTATACGTTGAGTAATATAGAATGACTTTCTTACCATCCGAGACACATGTTGGTAGAAGGCCAGGTTACTATCTACGTATCTCCCCACATCCCTGACTACTGGGTCTACTCTTAGGGGTGTTTCATTAGTGAAGTAGTTCACCACAGTGGAAAAAAAATCGCAAATAATCCAAAAACAAAGCACCAAAGTTTAAATTTATTTAATTGTTTTTTAATTATTTAATTGTTTGATTGGGACTGTTATAAATGTGCTTGTAAATTCACTGTTTTTGTATTCTGACGAAGTCTACGGATGAAAGCGGACAATAAACTACAGTACGCTAAGTTTATTTGATTTGCCTCCTCTTGGTGCTTTGTTTTTAGTTCACCACAGTGACTGACTTCCCAAAAGGTACTATTATGCATTTCCTGACAATGAGTTTTAAGTCATGGCTTTGACACCAGTCATTTGTTGGCATTAGAACCTTCCTGCAATATATTAGTATTTTGGGGGATTCTATTATTGTTCCTTGTTTGCAATCATCTGAAAATTTGGTCAGCCAGAAGCCTTTGATATTGGCCTTGACTTCCAGGAAGTAGATGCCAAAGATGTGCGCACCCTGCATTGAGCCCTGACGGACTCCATTGTAACAACTTGAGGAGGTCCTGGGGACCAATGAAAATCGAGGAAGTGGAGTACCTTGATAATAGCAAGCATCTCTTTTATGTTTATATGCTCGTGTCTGTTTTGTTTTTATTTCCCAGATAACTTTTATCCCCCTGACACTGTTCCCCAAAACAGAGTCTGAGGCTTTTGTGGTGACTGACTGATATGCAGCAGGAGAGGAGGAGGGGAAGCCTGGATTTAGGGATATTTGATGCTTCCACCAAAGTATTTCTCTTCTGACAAAACCCAAAATTGGAATCTGAAAAGATAATGGCTGTTGGTGCAGTGACAAAAGAAACTCCCAATATCATTTTATCTTTCTCATGTGAAGCTTGCCAAAGGTATCATGAGAATCAGAGATGCCATGAGACCTACAAGCCTATGGTATTTCTTGGCAGTGACAGAAGTCTGAGCGGAAAACTCTTGGAATAGATTTTAACTACAGATTTAAGTTTTCCTTTGGAAGAAAAGCTCTTCGTGCCGAGGTGTCTAGAAGATACCTCAGGAGCACAATCCTGTGTGATGGAATCAAAAAAGAGTTTTGAATGTTCTCTTTAAATCCCAGCATGAGTAGGAGATCTCTCACCTGAGTGAGAGATTTCAGACAGAAAGCAAATACACCACAAAGGCTTTTAAGCATAATAAAAGAAAGGAGAGGTACAGCAAGAGAAAAACAGGGGGCTGGAGGGTGAGTAACCAGGACTGCAACAGTGAATACACTCAAACATCTACATTTATGGTAAGTGTACACAACTGTACTATGTTCTTCATGTTTCACTGTTGCAGTCATTACATTTGGGTAGAATCCCAAAGCTATGGTTGGGAGGATGGATTTATACAGCATTAGGAGCAGCTATAAGGCCCTGCAGGACAGCAGTGGCAAAGCCAGCTCTGGATTTAGAGAAGAGAGGTAAATGGTAATGTTTGGTGAACGTATGAACTGAACTCCAGGTAGCAGCTTCTAGAATGTCTCTGGTAGGAACCCCTCTGAGAAAGGCTGCAGAAGTGGATGCAGCCCTGGTGGAATGAGATTTGATCCCCTTGGGGACTGGTTTACCATGGTGCATACAGCAGAAATGAATACAATGGCTTATCCATTTTGAAATAGTCTGCTTTGAAATAGCCTTTCCCTCTGCCCCTGCAGCAAATGCCACCAGCAATTGTTCGGATTTTCTTAGAGATTTTGTCCTGTTTAAGTAGAATCTTAGTTGTCTGTGTACATCCAATGAATGCAGAATCTGCTCAACCTTGTTCTGTGGATTTGGGAAGAAAGTTGGCAGATGAATGGTCTGATTAAGGGCCACATTAGATACCACTTTAGGCATAAAGGATGGATTAGTCCTGAGGGCCACCCTGTCCGGGTAAAAAATAACGAAAGGCTCCACTGCCATAAGAGCCTGTAATTCTGAAATCCTTCTAGCTGAAGTGACTGCTAAAAGAGAAGCTATTTTCCAAGAGAGAAATTTTATGTCCGCAGTAGCAGCTGGCTCAAAAGGAGGTAGAGTGAGTTTTTCCAAAACAAAATTGAGGTCCCATGCACGAGTAGGTGCTCTCCTGGGAGGTCTTAAATTTTTGGCCCCTCTGAGGTACTGCTTTAGCAGAGGATGAGAAAAGAGGGGCGGCTCTGTATTGTAATGAGCTGAAATGGCAGAGGCATGGATTTTTATGGAAGAAAAGGATAAGCCCTTGTGAAGCATCTCAGTTAAGTATTGCAGAATCTGAGGAATATTTGGCATTGCTGTGCTTATTCCTTGTGCTTGGTTTCAGGCACTGAATCTTTTCCATTTGTCAGCATAAGATTTTCCAGTACTAGGCCTTCTAGCCTCCAAAATGACATCCATCACAGGTTTGCTGAGAGATATAACTGGTAAAATTAGTTGATTAGCCATGCTGCAAGATTCAAAGTTTGGATCTGAGGGTGCAGAATTTGATAGTTCTGCTGAGACAGTAGGTAAGGTGTCTAAGGCAGGTACCATGGAGGAAGGTGCGACATATTGCGCAAGAGCAGGTACCAGTATTGGTGAGGCCAATCTGGAGCAATCAGAATCATTTTTGGTTTTTCCTGTCTGACTTTTAGTAAGACCTTGGAGAGCAGAGGCAGAGAAGGAAAGGCATAGACTGATAGGTTTTTCCAGCTGAAGGATAGAGCATCCACTTTCCAAGCTTTTTTGTGATGAATTCTTGTGCAGAATTTGTCCAACTGATAGTTTTGGGGTGAGGCAAAAAGATCTATGTCTGGGCTCCCCCATTTGTGTGTCAACATGCTGAAGATTTGTGGATCCAGTTTCCATTCGTGTGGGTCCATAAGATTTCTGCTTAGTTCATCTGCCAGAGTATTTTGCTTTCCTGGCATGAATTGAGCCTGTAGATGTATTTGATAAGTCAGGGCCATGTTCCACAATGCCATGGCTAGTCTGCAAAGGGGGTAGGAATGTGTACCCCCCCTGCTTGTTTATGTACCACATGACTGTGGTGTTGTCTGTCTTTATCAGTAGTTGTCCTGGACGAAGACAGTCCTTGAAGGCTGTCAGAGCATTCTGTATAGCTAGCATCTCTTTCTGATTGATATGTAGGTGCATTTGATTTGGGCTCCATTGGCCCTGTATGCATCTCCCTGTCAGATGCGCCCCCCAACATCTGCAGTCAGGGTTTGAGTGGCAGGGGGTGGAATGAATGACAGTCCCTTGTTTTGGTGGCAGGCCACTGCCCACCATAGAAACTCTAATTGCAGGCAAGGAATGATAGGAATCATTGTTTCCAAGCTGTGACAATGTTGACTCCATAAGCTTTTTAGGTACCATTGAAGTTTCCACATATGCAGTCTTGCATATGGAATTAGAAGAATGCAGGAGGCCATGAACCCCAAGGCCTGCAGAATTTGTCTTGCAGATAGCTGGGTTTTTGTGGCTACCTGTTTGAAGTAAGTCATCAATTGAATTTGTTTTTCTGGCGTAAGGTAAGTCATCTGGGCAGTTGTATTCAAGCATGCACCCAGGAATGTAATTATTTGGGAGGGTATCAGTTGTGATTTATTTTCGTTTATGGTGTACCCTAGACAAGTTAGAAGCCTTTTTACAAACGCCAGATGTTTTAGAAGAGTGTCCTTGTTTTCTGCCTGAATTAGACAATCCTCCAGGTATGGATAAATTTGAATATTCCTTTGCCTGCAAAAAAGCAATTACTGGTGCCAGGCACTTTGTGAAGACCCTGGGCGCAGTAGATGAGCCAAAGGGCAGTGCAGAGAACTGGTAATGCAAATAGCCTGCTTTGAAGCGGAGGTATCTTCTGCAAGATTCCCTGACTGGGATATGCAGGTATGCCTCTTTTAAGTCTAGAGTTACCAACCAGGCATCCTTGCCTAGCATAGGCAGTAACTGTTGAAGAGTCAGCATCTTGAATTTTGGAATGTCCAGAAATGTATTTAGAATGGATAAGTCCAGAACTGGATGCCATGTTTTGTGTTTTCTGGGTACCAGGAAAATCCTTGAATAAAAACCTTGTCCCTTTTCCTTTTCTGGTACTGGTTGAATAGCCCCCATATTCATGAGGGACATAACTTGTTTCTGGGCCTCTGCCCACTGATTTGGAGGCAGATCTGGCCATCCGTTTGGGATTGGCAACATGTGGAAATGAAATCTGTATTCCTGGGATACTATATTTAAAACCTGTTTTTCCTGGGTAATCAGTTGCCAGTTTTGTGCATGAAGTGCCAGTTTCCCCCCCCAAAGGGGCAGACAAAAGATAAGTGGTTGGTGATTGCAGTGGAAAGTCATTGAGACTATTTACCATAGGAAGGTGCCTTGTTGCTTCCAGATTTGGAGGTGGAGGCATCCCATTGCTTTGTTCTAAAAGTCCCTTGCAACTGAAACCTGGAGCCTTTGGAATGCCTGGGTTTGACCTGAGCGGCTGTAGTGGGTACTGGAAAGGACCAGTTCTTAGCAGGCCAGTGCCTGCTAAACCTGGGTGGCTGCACTTGTAGAAAATCTTTGCTTATCTTCCATATTTTTTAAAATTTCTTCAGCCTTACTGCCAAATAAGTCTGTCCTGTTGTAAAGGAGCATCCAACAAATTTGCTTTAACATGGTCAGGCAGACTTTGCTCCTTGAGCCAAGCATGCCTTCTTATCACAGATCCAGTTACAGCAGCCCTGCAAGAGGCCTCCAAGGAATCAAAACCACATTGCAAAGTATGTTTTTCAACTTGTTCAGCTGAATACAATAAGTTCTGCAACTCTATTTTCCACACAGTCAGAAATCAACATAATTTTCTGTTTATGTAAACCCATGACATGCTGTTGATATTTAAGCATATGAAATTGACAGTTTAAAGCCCTGATTGCCAAGGTTGCAGATGTGTAAACCTTCTTACCCCATCTATCCAGCGCCCTGGAATCTCTATCAGAAGGGGTAGGATTTTCAGCAGAAGAGGCCTTAACACCCTTGGGGACCTTGAGAAACAGTTTCAGGGTCAGCAGTAGAGTTTTTAAAAATGAATTTCTGGGAGTCAGGAACCTTGCAGTATCTGTCTGGCTTACTGGGAGCCAGAGGCAGGGAATCAGGAGTCATACTGGATTCTGAGAAAACTCATCAACAATGTCTAGAACAGGAGATATAGCCAAAGGCCTATGCTGAGGAAGAAGAAGAAAATTCCTAAGTCTCTTTTTAGATTCTGAGAAATCCTGACTCTCCCAGTGAAAGTGCTCCCTTAAGGTATGCAAAGTTTCTCCAAAAGAAAAATCCTCAAATTCCTGATCAGAAGAGGAATCTGAAGAAATAGAAACCTGATCTGAAGATTCATAGTCAGTGCCTTGCCTAGGCCTCTTAGCAGGAGGGGGATGGGTACCCCTGATCTAGGTAATTAAATCCTCAGTCATTTTGATCATTTGTTTTTTAGGCATTGGGGCCTGAACACGTGGCCCGTGCGTCATTTTTATAGACATAGAAGTAGTTCTTGGCCTTAATTTGGAAGATGGCGTCGGTTTAATATACAAATCTTTAGGCCTGAAAACACCCCCAGAAGCCGGTGCCTGCTCAGCGGCTCCGGACCTATCTAAGGTAGAGACATCCGCGGGTTCAATACTTAAAGTATCTTGTGGCATACCGGACTCCGAATGGGTCTCAGTAGAGGCCTGCAAATCAAAAGTAGCAGGTATCAGGGGCTGCAAAAGCACCTCATTGAGTACCGGCCAACCGGCGACTGGCTTAGGAGAAGCTTCATCGGTTTTGGACCTTGACAGTCTGTCTCTGTCTTTTTCTTTGCGTTTTTAGGTATTCTGGTAGTCGGATTGCTAACCGACAACATTTCTGGATAGTTAAATCTTGAGCCAAAATATTTAGAAGCAAAAATATACCGACGTTTAATAGTGCGTTGATTAAATTTAGCACAAAACCGATAGCAAGGCCTGTTGTGGTCAGGGCCTAAGCAAGGAATGCAGTACAAATGAAAATCCTTATGAGGTATTTGCTTCCCACAAATAATACAATTATTAACTTTTACTGACATCGGTAAGGAGCAAGAAAAAGCTTCCCCAACGGGGTACTTAGCTTTTAGTTGAAGACTTCAGTTCTGAAACTCGAAAACAAAAACTTCAGGAGGCGGCCGACTGGCACTTGCGAACTGCTTCTGCTTCGGGCACTGTGCGTCAAGAAAGACTGGGGTAATGGCATTGGCTGAACGTTTTATACCCATGATGACCTGACGTCATGGAAGAAGGGACAGCAACCAACGCAGGACCCAAGACTTTGCTAATCAGGCCGTCTGAGGGCAACCTGCCAGCAGATTACCCTAAATGTAATGACTGCAACAGTGAAACACGAAAAACATCAGGCTCTATGGTATCCGGGGACTCCCATGCCCTTCGAGAGAGTAACTCAATCAACTCATCAAAGAGTGGACACACCCAAGAGGTGGAGGGTTTAGACCCAAAAGCCTTCAGGAGGACTGACTCATCATCAGTAGGGTTAGTGGATTTCCAGCCGCCCCTCTGTTTAAGAATTTCTAAGATATCTGCGAATGAAATATCCTCTGAGGGGGACCGTGGGGACCCTTCTGACTCATCGAAGTCAGTATCGGAAATGACAGATTCCTGTGGGGTGTCCAGATGCTTCCTCTTACAAAGTCTCTTCCTGGGAACCTTTTCAGTGGGAGCGTCTGGAGAGGTCTTGGAAGAGCATGGCTCACCCAATGGGGCTTCCTGAGGCTCAGGGTCTCTACGCTTTAATGGAGCGTGTGCTGTAGAGGTAGACACCAGTGCTTTAAGGGAGGGAGCTGCTGGTACTGAGGGAGTGGTTGTCGGCATGGACAATACCCTTCTCATGGCCTCGAAGGCCCCTCGGTCCCAACGCGAGGAATCCTCTGGATCCGAGGATACAAAGGACTCTCTCTGCACCAGAACAGAGGGCTCTGAGCCTGAGGACGGAGCAGCATTCACTCGAGCCAAGGCCCCGAGAGGCAAAATAGGAACCAATAAGTTGGTTCTACTATCCTCCCCGAACCCGACAGCCGAGCATCGGCTCCGCGATCCCTCGGTTGGCACCAAAGATATCAGGGCAGTCGGGGCAGACAAACCTAAGGTAGGTGTCGGCCCCAAGGGCTCCATGATCATCAGATCTGAGCTCTCCAGCTCCGAAACTTTGAGGGAGATTGGAGGAGGAACAGAAGACAGTGGGGGAAGGGGGAATTTGTGTCAGCTCTGAAGTCACAGGGGCCGGTGCCGATAAAATTTTTGCAAGTGCCGGTATCTGCAGAAGCCTCTTCACCACACAATCCACATCCAAATCAGAGAGTCTACTTGAGGCCCGAGAAGAATGTGTGGATGAAGCCACTGACTGTAAGATGGGGGATTTCAATGTAGGAGATACCGGCTCCAATATCAGAGACCGGCTCCTAACCAAAACAGTTGACTCCTTTGGCTGTGGAGCCAATGTTGAAGCTTTACTGGATCCGGTTTTTGGAGTTGATGGATTTTTCTTAGCTCTGAAGAACTAGAAGATGCCTTTGAGTGTTTGTCATGCTTATCCAGTGCCTCTTGGAAAAAGGATTTCAAAAGACCTCTATCCATAAGTTTCCTCTTCCTCTCATGCAACCCTTTAGCACTAAAAAAGTGGCATATTGAACAGCTTTCTTGTAGGTACACCTCACCTAAACAATAGACACAGTCAGTATGTCCATCAGTGATGGACAACTTTTGCCCACATCTTGGGCATTTTTTAAACCCAGACTTGGATTTCTCTTTCTCTTGATGAGACATCCTATCATCAGTAACAAACAGAGAAAAAAAATCTCTATATATTTAAGCCAAAACATTCAGAAATATCAGTCTCTAAGCTATGAGTAGAATATATATATATATATATATATATATATATATATATATATATATATATATATATATATATATCAACACAGCATACTAAGTCTTAATAATGCAAGATCTCTAAGCAGTATTAATTTTTTTTAATTTTCTAAACAACTAAGCTAAGTTATTTGAAATATCTAATTATCTAAATATAGAATATATATTTATATCAACACAGCACACTAACTCTGAATATCTAATTATCTAAGCATCAATGTACTTGCCCTGTAAATAAAAGGGCTCTAACTCAAAACACTCAACTATGAAGAAATATGAGATAGGGAGAAACCTAAAGGCCTAAAAATGTGGCCACTTATAACTAACTTATTTAAACTATCTAAATCTCTAAATATCTATCTAAATATCTAATTTAAGCCTTTTTAACAAGTTTTAAAGAGAGAAAAACAATAACTTTCACTGGCCAGAGCTAGTGAATATCAGATCAAGTTGCAGCGGCAAACAAGATCTTGGAAGATCAAGATTTATCATGGGATAGGGAGTTGGCCTCGAGCTGGTTGAAGACCTCGAGCTTTTGCAGTTGGCTGAGTTGGAGTTGAGGATCGGCTCCAAACCCCTCAGTAAGAATGAACGGCGAGCTAGAACAACTTCACATCACACTTTAAACAACCAGCATCGAAATCAAACCACACAAAGTAGGGAACTGCAGGTAAAAAAAATTCCTCATACGTTCACATTTAGAAAGAATAAACTTTAACATACAATCCTGAAAAACTCAAAGCTTTAATTTTTTCCCAAACTTGTCAGTTGTTTTACCATCCTTATCAGAAGGGGAATGATTAAAATTCACAAAATGCTTTGCAACAGCTGGATTAAAGCTATAGCTGCTGGGTCAGGCCTGGGATGTGTATAAAAACACGAGACTGAAGAATTTTATACATTCTATCTGCTTTCTTATACGCAGTCAGGGAAAAGAAAAGCTGTGTAAAATCTTACCATAACCACAGATGTCCTTCTCTTCCATGTTGCAGTATTCATCGCATATGGGTTTACTCCTCTTGTTACCCGAACGTCCGGCCAGTATACAAAAGATTTCAGTCACTGTAGGGTGCATGGGATGTCTGCATGCACCAGCCCTCCAAACTGTAAGCCCCAGTTGGAACCAGTCTTATTAAGGGTAATACCAGCCCTGTGGCATCCAGAAAGGGAAATGCTGCATAACAGGTGGGGTAGGTGCGAGAGAAGGAATACCGCAACATGGAAGAGAAGGACATCTATGGTTATGGTAAGATTTTACACAACTTTTCTATGTCCTTCTATTCCAGTGTTGCAGTATTCATCCCATATGAGTGAGTGCCAAAGCTCACTGTGAAGAAGTGGGAGGTGGCCTAGTAGATGTCTCCAGGAAACCATGGAGGATAGCTCTGGCAAACCTAGCTCTAGCCCTAGAAATGTGGTCTAACTTGTAATGTTTGGTGAAGGTATGCACTGAGGACCAAGTGGCTGCTTCCAGTATGGAGAAAGTATCCAAACCCCTGAGGAGGCCATTGCCCTAATGAAGTGTGCTTTGACAGTACCTTGCATGGATTTCCCATGGTGTTTGTAGCAAAATGTAATAGCTTTGGAAATCCAAGTTGGTTGTTTGGTTACTGCATTCCCTAGGGTCCTGGGGTGGAAAGAGACAAACAGTTGCACAGCTTGTCATATGGACTTGGTTTTCTGAAGATAAAATCTGAGTTGTCTGTGCACGTCCAGGGAATGGAGTACTCTCTCACCGTCTCCCTGTGGGTTAGGAAGAAAGATTGGCAGGTGGATGGCCTGATTAGGGGGAAAGGTCATTCACCACCTTGGACATGAAGGAGGGGTTAGTTCTAAGAGTAACCCTGCCAATATGGAATACTAGGAAGGGTGGGGTAACCATAAGGGCTTGCAACTCTGACACTCTCCTGGCTGAGGTCAAGGCCACGAGGAAGACAGTTTTCCATGTAAAATGTTTGAGGGAAGCTTTATCCTCTGGCATGAATGAAGGAAGCGTGTGGTTCTCTAAAATGTAGTTGAGGTCCCATGCAGGTGGAGTGGGTTTCCTGGGTGGTCTGAGGTGAAGGACCCATTTAAGGAATAACTTATCTTGTAGTCTGGAAGCTAGAGGGGGATCTAGGGGAAGACATACGCCAGACAAGTGGGCTTTAATGGATGAGTAGGCAAACCCCCTCTGCAGTAATTCACACAAGTAAGACAGCACTATAGGGATCTCGCTTTCCAGCGGGTCCGGCTGCCTTTTGAGACACCAAATTGAAAATCTCTTCCACTTTGACAGGTATGATTTTCTTGTATTTGATTTCCTGGCCTCCTACAGGACAGTGAGCACGTCCTCATTGAAAAGGTGTCTGAAAGGGATCAGAATCCCATCACCACAGGGAGAGGTGCAGAGACTGCCACTGTGGGAGTATCTGGGATCCCTTGTGCTGTGCAAGAAGGTCCACTCTGAGGGGTAACTTGTAGTGATCACCCTTGGATAGCTGTAAGAGAATGGGGAACCAATGCGGTCTTGGCCAATAGGGAGTCACCAGCAAAATTTTTTGTCTGTCCTGCCAGATTTTCAGCAGGACCTTCTGTACAAGGGAGGAAGGGGCAAATGCATACAGAAATATCCCCTTCCAGGATATTGAGACGGCATAGGTTCATAGGTTCATACTAGGCTATCTGCCCGAGGGCATTTACAAGCCTAGCCCATAGTTTTGTGGCTTACGCCACCCCTTTAGTATGGGGAACTATACCCATTATTTTGCTGTGCCTCTGTTGAGCAGTGACACTGAGGTAATCCCTGGGGTATATCTGCGATCTCCCATCCATTGGTCAAGATTTCTCTTGAACAAGGCCAGCGAGGTGCTCTGCCTCACATATACCGGGATTTTATTCCACAGCATAGGGAGTCTTTGGGTGATGAATCTATCCCTCCAGCACGTCCTATTAATAGCCGTGTCGAGGTTTAAGTCTCCGCCCTTGTGGCTCTGATGGATCTAGATTTTTGAGGTGAAGCATATTCATCAAATCTGGGTTTGACATGGCCTTGTATGTTAGGCAAAGGTCACCTCTGAGCAAGCGTGGCGACTGAATAGAGCTGGAGTTCTTTCAGTCGGGCAGCATAGGACAGATGTTTGAGACCCTTTATCCTTTTGGTGAGGAACTTTTGTGGCCTCTCCAGCTGCTGCAAGTGTCGGGTCAGATACATTCGAATGGGGCATTGTACTCAATCATTGGTCTGATGAGTGATGAGTATAGGGAGACTATGACCTCCCTTGATCTAGATGAGAATCCCTTCATGATAAGGTGGGCAATGTAGAAGGTCTTCCTAACTACTTTAGCTACATGGGTGTCGAATGACAGACTACTATCAACCTGGGTCCCCAGGTCCCTGATAACTTCTTCTGTGCTCAGTGGATTGCCACCTATTTGGTAGCTAGGGGTAACCTTGTTTTTCCCGAAGGGTATGACTATGCATTTTTGGCATTTAACTTTAGGCCATGGCTCTGGCACCAGTTATCCGTTTCTGTGAGACCCTTCTGAAGGATATCTGTGTCAGATGTGTTTTCTACTATGGCCAGTTTGCAGTCATCTGCAAACTTTGTCAGCCATAACTCTCCTGTGTTTGCTTGTACTTCGGAAAAGTAGATGCCAAACAAGAGTGGGCCCAGGACTGAGCCCTGTGGTACACCACTTGTGACAGGCTTTGAGTCTGACATGGCGCCAGCAACTCTGACCCTGTGGGTTCTGTCACTCAGCCAGTTTGCAACCCATCTTGTGATGTATGGGTTAACATTTAAGCTGATGAGTTTTCAATGATACCTGAGTGGGGTATTGTATCGAAGGCCTTCGCCAGATCGAGGTAGGCTGTATGGACTGCCTTTCCCTCATCAATGGCTTTGCTGACTGTTTCGAAAAAGTCAACCAAGTTTAGAAGGCATGATCTGCCTTTGACAAAGCCAAACTGGGATGGATCCAAAGTCTGCAAATTCCCTATGTCTTTATTTATGAGGTCCATTATGATCCTCTCCATGGCTTTGCAGATAAGGCTTGTCAAGCTAATGGGCCGGTAATTTCCAGGGTCGGTGGAGGCACCGCCTTTGTGAAGTGGGACCACAGTTGCAGTGCGCCACTCCCTGGGTACGTATCCAGAGGTAAGACTATGATTAAACAGCTGTCCTAGCTGTGGGTTTAATTCCTCGTTGCCATAGCCTGAGGGTATGGCAGTCTGGTGCAGAAGTAAGGAAGTTGCCTCTTGATGGAAAAGGCGAACAGGTCTATTTGAGGCGTACCCCATTGCGGGACCAGGTCCAGGAAGACATCCCTGTGAAGCATCCATTGATGGTTGGTCATTATGGATCTGCTAAGGGAGTCTGCCTGAGAATTCTGTTGTAAAGGTATGTAAACCGCCTATAGGGTAACTCCCTGGGTGGTGGTCAGTTCCCAAACCAGGAGAGCTAGTCTGCACAGTAAATAAGATTTGGTCCCTCCCTGCTTGTTGAGATACCACAGCACTATGGTATTGTCTGGAGAGATTTTCAGTGGTCCCTGCTGTAGCTTGGATTGGAAGGCTCGCAGGGCCAATAGTATTGCCCTCATCTCTTGGATATTGATGTGTTCTTTCCTGTGTCGCCTTGACCACAGCCCTTGCACTCTCAGGTGCCCCAGAATTTCTCCCCAGCCTGAGTCTGAGGCATCTGTGTGCATGATCTGCCTGCGTTGAGGTGGATGGAGAGGAAGACCTGGGTTGAGGTTCACCTGCTTCAACCACCATTGGATTTCTTGTTTGAGGCAGGGCGGGGGGGGGTACCCTGTACTCCAGGGGGTGTGAGTGCTGAGTCCAAACTGACCTGAGGTACCATTGCAATTTCCTCATATGGAGTTTTGCTAAATGGTAACATGGGGATAGTGGATGCCATGTAGCCCAGGAGCCTGAAGTACTGCCTTGCAGTTAGTTATGTTGTCTGGAGGACCAGAAGTAGATGTTGTATCAAGCTTTCCACCTTTTGAGGGGGAGGCAGGCTTTCATGATGTCTGTATGAATCCTGCACCCTAAGAAGACAATGTCTTGAGTAGGTTCCAGGTGGGATTTTGAGAAGCTGATCTGAAACCCCAGGGACTGCAGGAAGGTAATGGCAACTTGTAAGTGTTGCTGAATGACCTGTTTGCTGTTTGCCTGAATGAGCAAGTCGTCCAGGTAAGGCGATATCTGGATTCCTTTTGTCCTGCAGAAGGCAATAACTGGAGCCAGACATTTGGTGAAGACTCTGGGTGCAGTGGAAAGCCCAAAGGGCAAGGCAGAGAATTGAAAGTTAGAGGACCCCACAGAGAACCTCAAGCATTTCCTGAAACTGGGCCTTATAAGGATGTGAAGGTAGGCATCCTTGATATCTAAGGTGGCCATGAACCCTTATGGAAGTAGGAGTGGTAAAAGAGATGGTAAGGTCGACATCCTGATGGTTGGAACTTGAAGGAACAGGTTGAGTAGAGAGAGGTCCAGAACCGGCTTCCAGGGGCCATCTTTTCTTGGAACCAGGAAAATCCTGGAGTAGAAACCTCTTCCTTTTGCAGAGAGAGGGACTGTTTGAATGGTGCCTTGAGCCATCAGGTTGTCTAGCACTGGCTGCAAAAGGGGGAGCTGTTCTTTTGGAGGCTGGAGGACGCCCCTTCTCATTTGAGGCATAATCCAGATCATAAAATACCTATTTTGTACTATTGAAAGGACTCATTTGTCTGAAGTAATAAGGATCCATGCTTGGAGACAGTAACAGAGACATATTGAGAGATGGATAGAGGGAGAAGTTGTAGGTTTTGAGTTTGGCAGGTAGTCAGACTCTATCTGCCCTGTCTTGAAAGGATGGCCTCTGTCTAGAAGTGGAAGCTCTAGTAGGAGTGGGTTGCTACTTGGATGTTTTCCTAGGCCTAGTGAGGGCAAGCAGGACAAGAGTGTTTTCTAATAAACTGAGTTTTTGCTGGGTAATCCCTCTGGAATTTGGAACAGGAGAGGCTAGCAGGTTTTTAAATCCTGCATCTCTTTCCCTTTTTGTTGTAATGACTTAAATAAGTCAGCCACTTTAGTTCCAAATAGGGCTGAATTGTCTAAAGAAGCATCAACCAGCTTGGCTCTAAAGTCATCAGGTAAAAGCTGGAGACGTAGCTAGGAGTATCTTCTCAAGGCAGATGCTGATACTGCTGACCTGGCTAAGGCATCAGCAACATCATAGCTGCACTTTATAGAGTGCCTGATGACCTGAGAAGCGAGGGCCACTAGGGAGGACAGTGAAGCTTTGGCAGCAAAATTTGGTGAGTCAGACAATTCCTTAGAGATTTTTCTCCAAAAGGGATATTGAGAAGTTATGTACCTACCATAACGTTCCATGTTAGTTGTCTTCTCTCGCCTTCTTTCTTGCTGGATGGGTTCGGAGCCGATCCTCGGCTCCGACTCGGCCACTTACTAAAGCTCGAGAGCTTATTTTACCGGCTCGAGGCAACCCTATATCCCATGATGCTAGGCAATAACTCCCCAGATCTCGTTTGGAAGCTGAAAAACCTAGCATAGGCCAATAAAACAAAATCCTCCAACTGGAAGGAGGAGGAAGAGGAATAAAAAACCTCCAAAGATAATTATTTACACTATATATATATATATATATATATATATATATATATATATATATATCCTAGGACACCTAGATAGTGAACAAAGGAATAAAAGGACCCTTCAAAGAAGGGAAGATCTTCTCGGTCTGTCCAGGCTAGGGGGATGGTGGGTGGGATGCAAGAAAGAAGGCGAGAGAAGACAACTAACATGGAACGTTATGGTAGGTACATAACTTCTCAATGTTAAGTTGTCAATCTCGCCTTCATTCTTGCTGGATGGGACTGCGTCCCTAGCACCTTCATCCTGGGTGGCTTATTGGAACAGACTCGTAAGAATGGTGGAACCAAATGTTGCTCTGTCCCTGGAGGCCATGTCCAATTTGTAATGCGAAACAAAGGTATGAGGAGAGGCCCATGTGGCTGCCGCACAGATAGTGTCTATTGGTAGTCTAGCTTGAAAAGCTGTAGATGTAGCTAGTGCTCTAGTTGAATGGGCTTTTGGCTTAGAAGACAATTCCCTGCCTCTGAGTTGATAAATAGATGTAATCACAGAAGACAGCCATCTAGATAGGGTTACCTTGGAAACAGGAAGGCCTTTCTTATTTTCTGCATACGATAAAAACAGTTCATCAGATTTCCTTATTTGTTTAGTTCTATCCAGATAGTACCGGAGCTGGCGGTGAACATCTAGATAATGTAGCTTTTGCTCCGCTCTATTAGTATAGTTTGGGAAAAAAACTGGGAGATCAATTGATTGATTCAAATTTGTCTGCGAAACCACCTTGGGTAAGAAGGATGGATTAGTCCTTAGAGAAACTCTGTCTTTGTGGAAGATTAAGTAGGGAGGACGAATGCAGAGGGCGTGAAGCTCCGATACTCTCCTAGCAGAAGTAATGGCGACTAGGAAAAGTGTCTTCCATGAAAGAAATTTCAATGAACAGGAGACCGCAGGTTCAAAGGGGGGGGGGGGAGAATTAAGGATGTTAAGACTAAATTAAGATCCCACTGAGGTGGAGGATCTTTGATTGGAGGCCTAAGTAAATATACACCTTTAAGGAAGGCTTTGCAAAGCTTATTGGACATGATATTGTGGTCCGATAAGCCTGTATGAAAATTCGATATGGCTGCCAATGGAACCTTTACTGTAGAGGCAGAAGACCCTGAATGAAAAATTTCGGCTAGGAAGTCTAAGACCGAATGAATTGGGGCAGTAAAAGGATCTATATTCCTTGCCTTTGCCCAGAAGGAGAAACGTTTCCATTTACTAGTGTAAATCTTTCTGGTGGAAGATTTAAGGGAAGCTACTATGATATCCCGGACGGGATTAGAAATCACAGGAAGCCTGGCTAAGGACGGAAGTGCAGCAACCAAGCAGTGAGGTTGAAAGAATGTAGGGATTGGTGCAGCTGCCCCGACTGATGGGTCAACAGATCTGGAGCTGGGTCCAGATGCCAAGGCTGCACCAAAAGATAATGATGTAGGAACGGAAACCATATCTGTCGAGGCCAATAAGGGGCAATGAGAATCAACTTGGCTCTCAAGGCGGTTGCTTTCTGAATTACTTGTGGAATTAGAGGAAAAGGTGGAAAAACATAGAGAAGTCTCTGAGGCCAATCTTGGACTAGAGCGTCTCCGAGGGGATGGCCTGGAAGGGGAAAGAGGGTGAAGAAGTCGGGGCATTTGCTGTTTTGGGATGTAGCAAAAAGATCGCAGCAAGGAAGACCCCACTTCTGAAAAATCTCTTCCGCTACCGATTGTTTAAGAGACCACTCGTGCGGCATGAGTATGGCTCTGCTCAACCTGTCCGCTACGAAGTTGGACTTCCCGGGGATATGCGTTGCTATCAGAAACCGCTGAGAGGAGAGCGCCCATTGCCAAAGTCTGAGTGCCTCTCGACACAGGGGATAGGACTTGGTTCCGTCCTGCTTGTTGATGTACCACACTACGGACATATTGTCCATTTGAATTGCAATAGTTCCTAGGGGAAGAGAGTCGTGGAGGGCTTGCAACGTTAAAAGCACTGCTCTCATCTCCAGGACATTTATGTGCAAGTGGCGCTCGAAAGGTTGCCCAGTGCCATGGACCATCCTGCCCTGAAAATACCCCCCCACACACACCCGATTAGGGAGGCGTCCAATGTCACCACGGCGACCGGGGGAGGAGGAACAAAGGGTCTGCCCTGATGGACTTGAGGGGACAATATCCACCAGGACAGATGACTTTTGCAAGTTTGAGTCATCATGATCTTGTGGTTCACGGGGAGTTGCTGAAAAGACCATTGGGCAAACAGCATCCACTGTAGAAGACGCATGTGAAAACGTGCAAGAGGAAGAAGTGTTATGGAGGCCGCCATAAGACCCAATACTTTCAGGACAAACCTGGCCTGAATTTTGTCGCTCTGAAGAAGAATTTGGACATGGTTTTGAATATCTAAGACTCTTTGGTCTGTTAACTTTGCTGAAAGTTGTACAGTGTTCAAGTTGGCGCCTATAAAAGTAATAGACTGACAAGGCGACAAGGCAGACTTTTCGAAATTTATAGAGATTCCTAGCCCTCTGCAAATGTGAATGGTGTAAGCTGTGGCTTGGAGAAGTTGATGCCTGGTGGTGGCAGTGAGGAGCCAGTCGTCTAGATATGGAAACACCTGGAATCCTTGCCGTCTCAGGTGAGCCGTAACCGCTGCCATACATTTGGTGAACACTCTGGGGGCTGTAGTGAGACCAAAGGTCAGGGCTCTGAATTGGTAGTGACTGGCCCCCAGCCGAAGCGGAGAAACCTTCTGGAGCGCCTGTGAATTTTGATGTGATAGTACGCATCCTGAAGGTCCACGGAGCACATCCAATTGTCCTTGCCCAGAAAGGGCAGAATGGACTGTAGCGTGACCATCCGGAATCTTGTTCTCTTTACAAACTTGTTCAGTTTGCTGAGATCTAATATTGGTCTCCAGTCCCCTGTCTTTTTCGGTACTAAAAAGAACCTTGAGTAAATTCCGGATCCTAGTTGGTCTGCTGGGACTGGCTGGATGGCTCTTTTTGCTAGCAGTTTTGATATTTCTAATACTGCTAGTTCCCTAAGACCGGGTGGAACGTCTGGAAGGGTTCCCTTTTGTTGAATTGGGGTTTGGATAAAGGGAATTTTGTAACCCTCGGATATGATCAACTGTACCCATTTGTCTTGAGTAAGGGAAAGCCAGACTATTGGGTACAGCGACAATCTTCCCCCAACTGCCTCCGAAGGTGGACAATCGGGCAACATCTCAGGGATGCTGAAAGGGTTTGTCAGAGAGAGGCTCCCTGCTACCCTGGTTTTGCGGACCCCCACTGCCCCTAGGGCGGCATCTGTTGTTGTTACCCCCTCTGCCTCTGGGGGTAAACTGACCTCTTGCGTCAGACGTGACTCCTTGAGATTTGCGGAACCACATTTTCCCACCCTTCTGACCCTTCGGGTATGGTCTTGAATGGGTGGAGAAACGGACTCCTACGGCAGAAAGAGTCTTGCCATCTTGCTCGCATCTGGTCAAGGTGTCTTTCACTTGAGGTCCGAACAAAGCCAAACCATCAAAGGGGGAATTTGTGAAGGACGCCTTGAAAGGGTCTGCGAAATTACACAGCCGCATCCAGGCGTGACGCCTTAAGGCCACTCCTGTGCCTGCGGCCCTACTCGCTCCATCAGCTGCATATGAAATCAGACGCATGGAGGAGTTAACAATCGAGTTCAGGGTTCCAAGCTGTGAGTTTATTTTATCCTGGGTCCCAGCAGCTGATGGATCCTGTAAGACTTCTTCCAACTCTTTGAGAATATCTCTCTGAAGGCGGGTGAAGTGACACAGGTAATTCAGCGACCGCATGGCAAAGGTCGCTGAAGAAAACATCCGCTTACCATACCTATCCATGGTCCTAGAATCCTTATTAGGAGGATGGACAGGTACCGAAGGATCAGCTAGTTCCTTCTTGGTGGCTGCAGCCACCACCATGGCATCCACCGGTACACCTTTTGTCAGGAATTGCTTGTCGACTGGTGCTGTAATAAATTTAGATGGCCTCCGAGGGGTGGGTTCCACCGAATCCAGGGCCGACCACGCCTTCCGAGCCACTACTTCTATAAGGGGGTCGAAAGACAGACACCCAGGAGGTGGAGGGTCGAGAACCAAACACCTCCAGGTACACCGACTTGTCCTCAGAAGGATTAAGAAAAGACCAATTCCCCCTCTGCTTCAGGATTTACAGGATGTCTGAGAAAGAAACATCCTCAGAGGGGGGGCTTTGGGGATCCCTCCGACTCATCCAAGTCGGTGTCAAATGTAATAGACTCAGGGGAGTCCACATGCTTCCTCTTACATGTCCTCTTACGCGGAGGCTCCACTGACAGGTCAGGAGAAGCCTCGGAAGAGGAAGAAATTCCCAGTGGGGAAACCTGAGGCGTTGGATCTCTGGGTCCGGGAGCAAGAGAGTGAGAAGAGACATCAGCAGGCACTGTGGTGGGAGGAGCTGATGGAGCTGACCATTGACTAAGCCCTGGGGTTAGTACGCTCCTCATCACCTCGAAGGCTCCCCTATCAGAAAGGCCAGAGGGCCCCCGCTCCGAAGAGGTAGGAACTCCTGGCCGCACTGACAGGGAAGGCTCCGAGGCCGATGTCGGGGCCGAGCTCACCAGCGCCGATGCTCCGAAAGGGAGAATGGGGTTGGACAATGGTCCGATGCCACTCGCCCCCTCGGAGCCGACGAGAAAGATCAGGCGTCCGGATCTCTCCAATGAAGGTATCAAGGAGGAGATCGGAGCGGAAGATGAAGGAGCCGAAGGAGGGGTATCGGCTCCGACGCCGCAACAGTCACGGCTCCAAGGAGCTCCAGCTCCGAACTCTGAGGGAGAGTTGAAAGAGGAAAAATAGGTGTAGTCGAAATAGCCACTGTCTGATGAGACGGGCTAGAGATCATCTGGGCCAATGCCTGAGACTTTAATAGCCTACTTACCACTCTCTCAAGGTCATGATCTGAAAGTCTGGATGACCGAGAAGATCGTCTCCGATGGCTCCGCTCCGAGAGCAGGGGAGATCTCGGAGCCGAATGGATGGACTCCAATGAAGGGGATTTTGACCTCTTCTTAGATGTAGCCAACGGAGCCGAAGACACGTCGGCTCCGGCCGGAGCCAACAGCGCATCAAGGGCTCAGAGGTATCAGCACCGAGTGGTGCCGAGACCGGAACTTGTGACTCAAGGGGATCGGCTCCAGCCGGAACCGATCTAGGCACAGACAAGGAGCCAGCAGCCGAAGGCTTAGTACTTGGAGCCGACGGTTTTGCAGGCTTCAAGGGCCTCCCCGACGCAGACTTAGTCGGGGAGCCCTCGGGCTTTAACAAGCCCCTAAGTATGAGTTTGTTCCTGCGCTCCTGCAGGACTCCTGGACTGAATGCATGACATACTGAACAAGAGTCCTGCAGGTGCAGGGGTCCCAGGCAGTAAACACAAGAAGTGTGACCGTCTGTCAGAGACATTTTCTGACAGCACGAGTCACACTTCTTAAAGCTTGAGACCTTAGCTTCTTTAGGTTCCTTTGACATAACAGTGTCGAGGGTTACACAAAAGTAGCAGAAAAACACACACACACTCCCGAAAATTATAATTTAACAATAAAATATTAATAGGGATACTGACACACCCAAACACTCCACAGGATCCCTAAGAAAAAACAGGAAAGGGGCAGGCTTAAGGCCTAACCTAAAAGACTGGATGGGGGAGGGATATAAGGGATAAAAAAGTAATAAAGTTAAGGGTAGTTAGTTAACTATTGAAAGAAATAACTAGGTAGAAAATTTTTCTCAAAAAAAGGTGACTGAACACTCTATCTCTAAGACTTGCCAGGAGCCGGTAAAAAAACGCACCTCGCAAGCGAAAGCGGCAAACGAGATCTGGGGAGTTATTGCCTAGCATCATGGGATATAGGGTTGCTTCGAGCCGGTAAAATAAGCTCTTGAGCTTTAGTAAGTGGCCGAGTGGGAGCCGAGGATCGGCTCCGAACCCATCCAGCAAGAATGAAGGTGAGATTGACAACTTAACATGGTATATTTAGCCATGTGTGTCTGGTAATTAGTAGCTCTAAAAGCCAGAGTAGCAAAGGTATAGACTTTCTTACCCAGACGTTCCATGGTTTTGCTGTCTTTGTCACCTGGGAGGATGGTGGTGGTAGGCAATAATTCTGAAGCCTTTTCAGTGAAGATGGAAATTGTGGCAGGATCTGTAGCAGGACACAATTAGAAACTTGGCAGTCTCAGGGACTTTATAAAATCTATCAAGTCTGCACATGGAGCAAGGGGTTGAGAGTCCGGGTTCAAGGATGCAGAAGGGAAAGCATCCAGAAAAGCAGGTAGAATGGGTGGAGCAGCAGCAGGAGTTGGAGAGTCCTGATCTGAATGAGATCATAATACCGTTTTTGGACGTCTGTCATTTCAGATAACTCCCATTTGAAATGCTCTTTTATTTTTGCAATAGATTCCCCAAAGGTCAAATCCTCTGCTGGGAAGTCAGGTTCAATGGATTCTTCCTCTGGGGAGCCATATCCCGGGGGCGGAAGGCAGCCGAGAGGTATAAGACAGGGACTCTTCTGAAGAAGAATCAGAGAATTCCTCCTCTTCCCTCAAAGTGGGATCTGATGTCTGATGCCTAGGGCTCAGTATAGGAGGAGGGATAGTTTTATGTCCCTGAAATGGTAGGCCGTAAGGTCATAAAAGCATTAAACAGACTGGTTGAAAGCCTGCCAGTCTAGGGTAGTTTCAGGAGTAGGAAATGTGTTTTTCCAAAGCTTTGGATACAAATGCCTGGCAGATGGCATAGGCCTTGTAATCGTGTGACCGACCTAAACAAAAAAGACACTGATCGTGGGCGTCCTTGTGAGGTATCTGATGGCCACACTTATACTTGCCCTTTGTGGATGACATGAACAAGAATTAGGAAAAAGAAAATGACTGAAAAAGGATCCCCAATGGGGCACTTATCTGATTTCTTCAGAATCCAATGGCTGAGATGGCAGGAAAACCTGACGTTCAACAGGTGGCTGAGAAGCTCGGGGGCTGGTGTGTGCAGATAACACTTTTATGGCCCACCTTCTCCTAGCCATGTTAGACGTCCCACGCACCCTACAGTGACTGAAATCTTTTCTATACTGGCCGGATGTTCAGGTAGCAAGAGAAGTAAACCCATATGTGATGAATACTGCAGCACTGGAACAGAAGGACATCCACAGGTTATGGCAAATACATCCCCTAATGCTGACAGCACTGGGGGATGGGAAGAGGTTATGGGAATTCCAGTTGTAGCAATTTACAGTATTTTCTGAGGAAATGAGAAACCTGTGTTCTCTCACTGAAAACACTGACACCTTCTGCAAATAGTCTCAGAAAGAGAATCCTTGAAAGAGAAATATGCTGTCCCCGGAGTCTGAATCAGAAATCTGAGGAGAAAAACCTGTATCTGTCCCATTACATTCTTCTCCATATTCAATTTCTTGAATCTCTTTAGCAAAATTGGAATCCCTTTTTCTTTTACCAGAAACCACATGATAAGAAGAGTCAATAGTCTGTTCAAGACCCTGACTCAGACTTATAGGTTCATAGGTAGGTACTAGGCTATTGGCCCTAGGGCCTATATAAGCCTAGCCAAACGGTACCCTGGCTTTTGCCACCCAAGAAAATTATTTTCCTGTGTCCCTGTCAAGCAGAGCCACAGAAGTGATTCCAGGGGTGAATTTCCTATCTCCCATCCAATCATCAAGATTTTTCTTGAAGAATGCTAATGAGGAGCTTTGTTTGATATAGACAGGTAGTTTGTTCCAGAGTATGGGAAGTCTCTGAGACAGGAATCTATCCCTCCAGCATGATCTGTTTATTGTGGTGACAAGGTTTGGGTCCCTAGAGTATGTAGCTCGAAGGGATTGGGATTTCTTTACGTGGAGCATGTCCAACAGCTCTGGGTTTGACATAGCTTTGTATGTTAGGCAGAGATCACCTCTTAGTAGGCGATATGTGGCAGAGTAAAGCTGGAGTTTTTTGAGACGATCTGCGTAGGGCATCTGTTTGAGGCCAGTAATCCTCTTTGTGAGGTATTTCTGTGGCCTTTACAGTTGCTGTAGATGTCTTGTGAGGTACATAGTAAAAGGGGCGTTGTACTCTATAATGGGTCTAATGGGTGATGAGCAGAGGGGAACAATGACCTATTTTTTCCTGGATGAGAAACCTTTTGTGATGAGGTGTGCCATGTAGAAAGATTTCCTGATTACTGTGGCGATGCGATTATCAAAGAAGAGACTACTGTCCACCTGTGTCCCAAGGTCTCTTATAACACTTTCGGTGTTAAGTAGACTACCGCCTATGTGGTAGTTCATAGGTACAGAGTTTGTACCAAAAGGGATGACAATGCACTTTTTGGCATTGAGTTTGAGGCCATGGCTTTGACACCAGGCATCTGTCTCAGTGAGGCCCTTTTGTAGGATGTCCACATCGTTAGGAGATTTGATTATGGCTCCTAGTTTGCAGTCATCTACGAATTTTGTTAGCCAAAGACCTTCTGTGTTAACCTGTACTTCACAGAAGTAGATACCAAACAGGAGAGGACCTAGGACTGAACCCTGTGGTACTCCACTTGTCACTGGTCTGAAGTTGGATTTAGAGTCTGCTACTTTCACAGTGTGGGTTCGGTCAGTGAGCCAGTTGGCAACCCATCTTGTGACATAGGGATACATACCTAGTTTAGTGAGTTTGTCTATAATTCCAGAGTGGGGGATGGTGTTGAAAGCCTTAGTGAGATCTAGATAGGCTGTGTGTACCACCTTACCCTCATCTACAGCTTTGGTGACCGCTTCAAAGAAGTCTATCAGGTTTAGGAGACATGATCTGCCTTTTACAAACCTGAACTTGGTAGGGTCCAGAGTTTGGAGATTACCAATGTCATTGTTTATAAGTTCCATGATGATACGCTCCATAGCCTTGCAGACCAGGCACGTCAGGCTAATGGGGCAGTAGTTCCCAGGGTCCGTGGTGGCTCCCCCTTTGTGGAGTGGAATAACCATTGCTGTGCGCCTTTCAGTGGGCACAAAGCCAGAGGTGAGGCTATGATTGAACATGGTACTTAGGTGGGGTGCCAGTTCATTCTGTAGTTCATGTAGAACGCAGCCTAGGATGTTGTCAGGTCCCACGGATGCTGTTTTCTTGGCTTTGGAGAGTGTGTTTTTTACCTGTGCAGCCATGATTACTGGTACTTTGCATTCTTCTGGTATAGAGATGGGCCCTTAAGGGAATGAGAGAGGGGTAAAGTTAGCACTGAACCTGTCTGCCAGTATGTTGACAATATCAGTTGGCTCTGTATATTTAGTGCTATTGTGCTGTAACTCAGAGCAGATCTGAATGTTGCCATTGAGATTCTTGACATAGCTATAGAATGCTTTGTGGTTGTCTTTAGAATCAGTGGCGATTTTGTTTTCGTAACTAGCTTTGGAGGATTTTATGAGGGATCTCAGCTTCTTACTGAGGCTGACCACGGAGTTCCTCCAATCATGGGATTTTACTCTTTTCTGCAACAGTTTCTTTCTTCTGTTGTAGAGTTTGTTTATAGCAGGGGACCACAAGATTGGCTTCCTTTTTTTGGAGTTTAGCATCTTGGTTCTGTTAGGGATTGCACAATCCATGCACTCGTGTAAGTGCTTATAAAGTACAATTGTATAGGATTCAGCAGTCGTATCTCTATCGTCTGTCAGCATGGGTGTTGTGAAGTTTGACACTTCTATCTTAAGAAGTGTGAAGTGGGCTTTGGAGAAAATTTTTGTGGTGGTTTCCCTAATGAGAGGTGAGGCTGGGATGTGGATGTCTTGGGTGATTTGCTTGTGGTGGGATCTGACCAACGAGGAATTGAACTCTGATGAAGAACACCAGTTGCCCATATTGGTAATGACCAGGTCTAGGATATTGCTGCCCCTGGTGGGGGTGTGGATAAGTTGATCCAAGGCATTGGAATTTATGAATTCCAGAAAACGTTGAGCACAAGAGTAGTTGGTACATGAGTAGTTTTCCCAGTTAATGGTGGGGTAGTTGAAATCACCCATTATTAGGGTATTAGGTTGTACCCTAATATTTTCCAGTGTATCAAGAAATGAGGAGTGAAGGTCAGAGAGGACTTTTCCCAGTTTGTGGTCACCCCTAGGGATTGTAACTAGTAGACTCCCTAATGTACAGAGACTTCTATGAATTACCTGGACTGGTCTACCAACAGCCAATCATCCAAGAAGAGGAACACACGAGGTCTTTCTCCTGCAATGCTTGAACCACCAAGGCCAACATGAAGGCAAATATACCGGACAATGAGGAAGGCCAAAATGGCAGCACTCTGTAATGAAGGTCATGCCCACCAAGGGCAAACTGAAGGAACATACTGTGTTGATCTTACATGGTGACATTCCAAAAGGCTTCCTTCGTACACAGTGACATCATCTAAGCCACCCCAAGAGAACAATGGTATGAGTCCCTGCAGAGAGATACACAGTTCTTTTTTTTTATATTTTTTCTGCTCCCCATGCCTGTAGACCACCTAGCTGTAGCTGCAACTGTGCCTAGTTTTAATCTCCATCAACAAATGGCGACATTAAAATAGTAATTCATATATGCATACGCACCTGTAGTAAACAGAGGTCTAATTTTACACAGTAGGAGTTTCAAAACAAATTTCAAGAAATGAGAGGTTTAGGCTAGTGAGTACTGTACTCTACTGCTAGACAAAGCTTTAGGCTAATGAGTACTGCACTGTACTCTACTACTTGACAGAGCTTTTCTTCTCTGCAAGAAGTACAAGTGTGTGTGTGTGGGTGGGCAGGCGGTGTCTTTCATGAAAGATTTATTTTCATTTCAGTCAGAGGGGCTGCTTAATATAGCAGTTTTTCTTTGCTAGGGATGGGTAGTTTTGCATCAATCACACTGCATGCTTACTGCTGTGTGTTAATAGACAGCAGCAAAGCCAGCACTGAACAATACTGGCATGCATACGATCTTTAATCATCAAGTGGTATCAAAGTACAATGCTGCATCTAATGTCTGACAAAAGACATTTATTTTACACTTCATAAATCAATCAAGAAAGAGTTGTGGAAAAACTGAAAGAGTGTTTTATTTGTTATTTATTAAGTTTTATTGAGTAATTTGTGCTAAGGTAAAGAGATGGGCAGAATGAGTGAGAAGGCATCTGACATTTCAAAAGTTGTTTCTTAAAGTAAACTGCATAAACCAGTCTGCAGATAACAAATAAAAGTCCATTTTCTAAACCAAACAAATTATGAAGTTAATATTTAGATTCATATATGCAAACATTTCCACTTAAACATCAATTTTATAACAAAGCCAAGAAGTGCAAGTTACTGAGTGCTGCACAGAATTTTGGTTACCTTACTTTTAATCTGACTAAGCAGTCACGTTTTATAGCCAGTGGCGGATTATATTAGGGGTGAAACAGATGGCTGCCCAGATCTCAAAGCTCAGGAGAGATAGGGTGCCATGGGCAGCAAAAGAAATAATAATAAAAAAAAAAAAAAAAAAACTTTTATGTTCGGTACTGCTAACTATTGAAAAATAAACAAGCAAAAAAGTTGAATGACAGGTACTGTGAGTACTTCCTATGTATACTCGCAGTGCCTACCACTTGAGCATGTGTAGTATGTGACTGTGCTGATACTGTAACTTATTTATTTAGTTGTATGTTTACTTAAAACTAAGCAAATAGGTAAGTGGCCCCCATAGATTCTCTGCACAATGCTAACATTTTTTGTTCATTGGCTTCCCATGATCCATTACAAAGCCAATAAGCAAAAAGCAGGGAAATATTAATATATATTATATTATATATATATATATATATATATATATATATATATATATATATATATATATATATATTTATTTATTTATATATATTTTTTAACCCTGGCAGGCAAACATATTTACTAATACTGAAAAAAGCAGCCCAAGGGACTACAGCATAGCTCCCAAATTTCCTAGATTTTGCAGAATGTCCCTGGCTTTGCTTCGTATTTTTGCTCTGTCCCTCATCAAACTTTCAGTTTCCCTGGTAAACACTAAGGTTTAGAGTCAATCATTAATACTAGACATCAGAGTTTCATACTTCTTATTTTTCAGAAAATTCATGTTGATGTACAGCTATACAGCAATATTTACATTTTATCCCTATTTACATTTGATGTTCTCTCTGATTTTTAAGCAAAGAGTTTGAGAGCTAAGGAATGCAGACTGGCTGTGGATGAATGCAGCTTGTTGTTTGCTGAGTTTAAAGTAAAAGAAAAAAAACGTCCTTGTTTTTCCAGACTGTCTCTGGCTTTGACTTGTGCTTTGTTCTGTGCCTTCTCTAGCAAATCATTGAGGATTGCAACTACTAAATATTGGAGATGGGGGATGCTGGCTGTGGATGAAGATAACTTACCTTCTTGTTGCTTCACTGCATTAACACCTGGCAACTTCAGAGAACAAATGTGCATTTGTATGAAGTACTCAGAAAATGTATCCTCTGCGGAGTCTTTATATGAATCAAAGTTGAAACTGTCCCTAATATCACAGAATGACCCTGACTTAGCTTTACATTTTTGGTCTCTACCTCATACAAACTGCAGTTTTACATCAAACCACAGAGATACACAGTCACTAAATGGGAGGGGAATTAGGATTACCTGATTTGAAGGGATGTTTTAGAGCTACACTTTTAAGGCTTATAAACATTCATACAAACAGAAAGCTATAATTCAAAATGGAAAGGGATGAAGATGAAGCAGGTGGGAAATTCAAGAAATAAGGAGTGGTATTTTGGATATAGATCTTTAAGGAGTATAACAACTGCCATACAGAATATTATATTCACAGAGTAACAGAAAGTATTCTAAGAACAAAGCTAACACAAGAATTGAGAAAGATTACGCCAACAGGGATGAGTGCAGTTAGAGGTACAGAGAATGTGAAATAGGGGGCTGGAATTTACTGGAGAAAAATGGCAAAAGAACCAAGCTATTGGGAGCAAATAAACAGAGGGGAAAGGTAAGAGAATGGGAAGGGGCCAAGAATACATTTGGACTGCAGGCTAGAGACTGCCCTCCCTATCATAGCAAAGAGAAAGGGATAGGGGAATCCGAAGTAAAAGACCTGCTCTGGTAGTTTTTTGTTGAATCTACAATAGAAGCTGCTGTTAAAAAGGAATAATAAGTAGGGCATATAAAATTCTGTACTATAACAATAGAAATCAGTTAGATGAGCTTAGAAAGGTCTGGAAAGAGACACTGGATAAGCAATTTACATGGAAACAATGGGAGGACATATGTATGGCTCAAAATATGAAAACGTCTAGAAGATTTAGGATTTTTGCTTGGAAGTGTTTGCATAGGTATTTTTATACCCTGAGAAGGCCTTTCCTCAAGTTAACGGCAAATGTTGGAAATGTGATGGGGAAGAAAGAGGTAACTAGGAACATATGTTTTGGGAATGTAATGACGGGGAAGACTTTAAAATTTCCCTACAGAGTATTCTGAAAGAAATACTGGGTGAGCAAATACATGCAATTAAGGAAATTATTTTTTTTAAGCTGGGATACAGGATCTTTTGAAATAGTGAAAACTATAATACAGATAAAAGACCTAGAAATGGGATCTTTAGAAAAGGGCAAAAGCAAATTGCATAGAAAAATGGAAATTGTGGAAACAATACATGCAGATTAATGTTTTGGAGGACGATTGAGGTTTAAGGGAAACAGGAATTGAGAAATTTATGTAATGCTGGATTGGTGATAACTGTACAGAAGAATTTATGTGATGCACAAGGACTGTAACTGTGAACATGCTAATATGGTTTGTTTACGTTTATATAATTGTATGGCTGCATATGCCACAAGTGATAATTCAATAAATGTGTTAAAATATCAAAGGTACGGTGGATATAAAAAGTGTATACACCCTGTTAATATGCCAGGTTTTTGTGATATAAAAAAATGAGACCACAATAAATCATTTCAAAACTTTTCCCACCTTTAATGTGACCTATAACCTGTACAATTCAAGTGAAAAACAAATATGTTAGGGGAAAAAATAAAAAAACATACAATAAGCTGATTGCATAAGTGTGCACACCCTTAAACTAATACTTTGTTGAAGCACCTTTTGATTTAATTACAACATTTAGTCTTCTTGGGTACACACCTGCCATTAATTAAAGAGACTCTGATTAACCCCAAATAAAGTTCAGTTGTCCTAGTAGGATTTTCCTGACATTTACTTGGTTGCCTGCTACAGCAAAAGCCATGGTTCACAGACAGCTTACAAGGCATCAAAGGGATCTCATTGTTGAAAGGTATCAGTCAGGAGAAGGGTATAAAAAATTTCCACAGCACTGGATATACCATGGAACACAGTGAAGACAGTCATCAAAAAGTGGAGAAAATATGGGACAACAGTGACGTTGCAAAGAAGGGTGGCCATGGTGGTGCAGTCTGGCTAAAATTTGCAAAATAATTCATCAAGTTTCCCAAAAGCATGTGGAAAAATGTGTTATGGTCTGATGAGACCAAGGTTGAACATTTTGTCCACAATTCCAAAAGGTACATTTGGGGCAAAAACAACACTTCACATCACCAAAAGAACACCATCTCCACGGTAAAGCATGGTGGTGGCAGTATCATGCTTTGGGGTTGCTTTTCTTCAGCTGGAACTGGGTCAAGGTGGAGGGAATTATTAATAGTTCCAAATACCAGTCACTTTTGGCAAAAACCCTTCAGGCATCTGCTAGAAAGCTGAAGATGACGAGGAATTTCACCTTTCAACATGACAATGACCCCAAGCATACATCCAAATCAACAAAAGAATGGGTTCACCAGAAGAAAATGAAAGTTTGGGAATGGCCCAGCTAGAGCCCAGACTTAAATCTAATAGAAAATCTGTGGGGTGACTTGAACAGGGCTGCGCACAAGAGATGCCCTCGCAATCTGACAGATTTGGAGTGCTTTTGCAAGGAAGAGTGGGCAAATATTGCCAAGTGAAGATGTGCCATGCTGATAGACTCCTACCAAAGAAGAATTGAATGCTGTAATTAAATCAAAAGGTGCTTCAACAACGTAGTAGTTTAAGGGTGTGCACACTTATGCGACCAGCTTATTGTACGTTTTTTATTTTTTTTATATTTTTTCCCCCCAACAGATTTGTTTTTTAATTGAATTGTATAGGTTATAGGTCACATTAAAGGTGAGAAAAGTTTTGAAATGATTTATTGTGATCTCATTTTTTTATATCCGTAAAACCGGGCATTTTAACAGGGGTGTGTAAACTTTTTATATCCACTATAGATGAAGGGGAGTGTTTAGACCAACACTTTTTAGAAGCACTTTATTTTATAACAGTAAACAGTGGTAAAGTGAGCTTTCATAGCAATGTAAAGTTGAGAGTGTGGTACTGGGTAGGTGGCCAATCAAACATAACAGTACAGGATAAAGTAGAAGATTACTGACCATGTAGTCATTTTAGGTCAGGATGGGATGGAGTGGATAAGGGTAGGTTAGGGGGATTTGCCTGGTGTGGTTCATGAGCCGAGTCATGAGACATTTAGGTGTTGCTTCAATAGCAGTTTGAAGGATTTTAGATTCAGGGAGAGAGTGAGTGAGAGTTCAAGATGGAATTTCAAATTTTAGAGATGTGACAGGAAAACAGCAAGTCACTTGCATATTTCACTGGTGCAACAAGAACTTGTCAGTAGAAACAAGAGTCTTAGATGAGTATGGTTGGATAACATTTTTTTAGTATACATTCTTAAGGTTGGAAAATTAAACAGTGAAGAGTTATTAGTTGTGAGGATATTAGTGAAGCAATTCTAAGCAATTTATCTGTTTTAATAACAGGCAGTGATGGGATCTGTAAGTCATAAGCTGTGAATTTAGGTGTTTTGTTGTAGCACTATTCTAGCATGGTTATTTGCATGGGGATACTTACTCCTTTAGTATGACAACCCTTTTAGATTAGGGGTCCTTTGCCTCCTACAGAGTTTTCTACTTCACTTTACCACACATATCAGAACTGTAACAAGGCTATTCTCACCCCATCATTCACACTTTGTAATATTTAAATTAGGAAGCCAAGATCAGCTTCCTAATTTAAATGTTATCACTTGATCTTGCATGGCATTTTGAAACTAAGAAAAATTGTGTTTTACTTTGTTTATGAATACCCATTTAAAGTAAAGTTCTCTTACAGTCTAAGCAATTTTACACTTTATACGCTAGAGGTACTAGAAGACCTACTTCAATTATTATTTACATTCTCTACAACACTTACATTAGGAGATAGAAGCAAGTCTCTCACAGATTGCTGCAGATAATAAAGTCCTGGTTTGATTTGGGGTGTCTGTATAGCATTTCAGGACAGAGCCAAGAAAGGTAAACTTGCAGTTCTACGAATGCATCATCACATTGCATGGGACCAGTCACTCTCAGATGCATGCTAGGAAAAAATAAAGAAATAACTCAGTTTGTCCACCAAGGTATGAGGCATATAATCCAAGACTATGTATATAAAATAGCAAGTTTATTAAAAGGATTAGCGCTTTCACAAATGTGCTTCATCAGATCCTATACAAAATCAACCTAAATCATAATTACTTTTAAAGCAGCAAACACCAATCATAAAGTATTAACAATTAGTGATGTATCAACAATTAGTGATCATAGAGCCCCAGGTTTAAATTGTACTATACCTTTAAAGACTGCTTTAAAGGCACAGCCATTACATCATTTTGTATAGGATCTGATGAAGCACATTTGTGAAAGTGCTAATCCTTTTAATAAATTGCTATTTTATACACATAGTCTTGGATTATATGCCTCATACCTTGGTGGACAAACTGAGTTCATTATTTTTGCCTTGTTTACTGCAGTTTGTCCTTTGGTCATTGGTATTGTATTATTTTCTATACACACGCTAGGAAGGGAGTCAACCTCTCTAGTGAGACAATGCTCTTTTAAAAGTGCTACTTTTGTGTAACCTGTTTATGCAAAACTAACTTAACAGCAATCATAAGACACCAACAATTTTACCATAAAGGCAGAAATGGAATTCTGCATTCTGTTATGTACCTTTACGCATGATCTTTAACAAGTATTTTTCAGCACTGTTTGCTTGCAATGAAGTTGAACTGCAGTAGTAGTGACTAAAGATGTGTGGCCAAAAGATTCCTTGTTCAGTGTCTGGTGTTACTGAGCAGTAAAGTGAATATCACATATAAAAGGAATGTGCTTGAAGACAGGAAAATATAGTGCCTGTCACCAATCAGCCTTGTAAACATTACATTTTCAATGCAATGAAGGATTACAATTTTAATGTCTACCTGCCAACTACCTCATTACTTCCCATTTTTATTCACCACACATCTTCAACCAGTAATACTGCAGTGCATTCCTGTTCTAGTACAAGCCACCACTCAACATTTCTTCTGAAATGCTGATCTTGGTTACTTAAATGGGACGGGTGACATATGCAGTATTTAATGTGGTTATGTTCTCCTTTTCACTTTCATGCACATATATACACACATGCAAACATGCATACAGTGATGTCACAAGTCAAATCTTAAGGGGTTATTACATTTACAGGACTTTTGCTGTTTGACAATTAGATGAAACACAATGAAAAATTAAATGTAATATTCTGAATAATTCAGGGATGAGTATCTACATTCCTCATTTTGAAGAGCCACCCGGCGGTGTAAACCTTGGCTCAAAATGACTGTCACTGTTGAAGTGACACCCCAACCCAATGTGCAAAATGGGAAAAAAGGGGTTGAGGATGGATGAATAAACTTAATTTTAGATGTGCATAAACATGGAACATTTAATCTAATCTTTAGAAACAATAGTATATACTATAATGTGGGTGGCCACGGTGGTGCAGCGGTTAGCATTGCCGCCTCAAAGAAAGAGGTTCTCCGGTTCGATTCTCGGTTGGGGTGCCTTCTGTGCGGACTCTGCATGTCCTCCCTGTGGTCGTGTTGGTTTCCTCCGGATGCTCTGGTTTCCTCCCACATCCCAAAGACATGCTGTAGGTGGATTGGACACTCTAAATTGGCCCTAGGTGTGAGTGCGTGTGTGCCTTCCGTGGAAGGTTGGGCGCCGGGCTGGCAACTCGACACCGTAAAACTCCACTGCCAATCATGAGCGGACAGGTGATCCGCTCTGGCGACCCCTAACCGGGAAAAAGCCGAAAGAAGAAGAAGTATATACTATAATGTAAGTGGGCATAATTAACCAGTAAAGCAATAAATATTACACATAACTCTAGGAGACTGTCTCATTATGGGACACTATTTTCTTAAAAGTCCAATATTTCTTTAGACAGACCAGAGGAGCATTTTCTACAATAAAAAATGAACAATTAGTCTCCTTATCTCCTGGTTTTATGCAACATAATGGATACTGAAGTTTGTTAGGACTTTACGTTCAAGTTGCTGTTTGGAAATTTTAATTAACTAGCAACCAAGAGAGCCTTTAACTGTGCTTTAAGTCCTAGTACTTGTTTATTATGGATTATGTTATATACTGAAAAAGGTCTATTATGTATTACTATGCTAGTAGATTTCTATCAGCAGTATTTAGACTGTGACAAGACTTGCTCAAATTTCCAGTGATTTTGCCTTCCCTGCTGCTGGGCTACAACTGAACACTATTAACTGCGACAGTGCAGTTTAACCACTCTGTTACTGTGATCACCTTCTAGCTGTAACAGTGGTAGTTCGTATGCTATAAAGCAATTATTCCAGATGCACATGTTCTGTAATTCTGGTTTCATCATAGCCTATTAAATTATAAGTAAATTTACTTACAGTTATGAATCTACATTGACTGCAAATGAACCCCAATTTTAAATTCAGTGAAGGTGTGACATTTGTACCCTAAGGGTGGTAAAAAGGTGTTTATTAAAATAAAGCATGTCATCTGTGTTTACTCATTTGCTGCAGGGTGACCATCACTGTAGTTATCCACTTAATGCAATGGATGAGGCAAAAACATAAGCTTGGGGTACAACTCTATCTTCTTTAGATGAAATTTACACAAAAACACCCGCAAAAAATGAACTCATGAGAAAGTACAGTTGTGTACACTTACCATAAATGTAGATGTTCAAGTGTATTCACTGTTGCAGTCATTACATTTGGGTTATCCTGCTGGCAGGTTGCCCTCAGTCGGCCTGAATTCCAAAGTCTTGGGTCCTGCATTGGTTGCTGTCACCTCTTCCCTGATGTCAGGTCGTCAGGGGTATAAAAGATGCAGCCGACGCCATTTTATTCAGTTTTTCTTGCCCCAGATGTCAGGTGCCCCCAAAAGGGTAGGCTAAAATTATGTAAATAAAACATACATGCACCACAAATAAGCTTTACCTTCATCTATAAGCAAATAAACCACCTAGGTTGTATAGATTAGAGAAGTAAAGATAAGTTCCAGCAAAAATAAGGGGGATGGCGGGTGGGTAACCTGGACTGCAACAGTGAATACACTCGAACATCTACATTTATGGTAAGTGTAAACAACTGTACTATGTTCTTCGTGTTTCACTGCTGCAGTCATTACATTTGGGTTGAGTCCCAAAGCTATGGTTGGGGGGCTGGAGCTAAACAGCATTAGGAGTGGCTATGAGGCCCTGCAGAACTGCAGTGGCAAAGCCTGCCTTGGATTTAGAGTAAAGAGGCAGATTGTAATGCTTTGTAAAGGTATGCACTGAACTCCAAGTAGCAGCCTCTAAAATGTCTTTGGTTGGTACTTCCCTGAGAAAGGCTGCAGAAGTGGCTGCAGCTCTGGTTGAATGTGGCCTAATGCCCTTAGGCACTGGTTTGTCATGCTGTAATTAGTAGAAACGAATGCAGTGACCTATCCATTTTGAAATAGTCTGCTTGGAGATAGCCTTTCCTTGGGATGCTGTGGCATATGCCACTAGTAATTGTTCTGTCTTTCCGAAAACTTTAGTTTTGTCCAAGTACAATCTAAGTTGTCTGTGTACGTCCAAAAATGCAGAATTTTCTCCCCCTTGTTCTGTGAAATTGGATAAAAAGTTGGCGAATGAATTGTTTGGTTAAGGGCTACACTGGGTACCACCTTAGGCATAAATGTAGGGTTTGTTCTCAGAGAGACCCTGTCTGGATAAAAAATGATAAAGGGTTCCACAGCCATGAGAGCCTGCAGCTCTGAAACTCGTCTTGCATAAGTTATTGCTAGGAGCAGAGCTGTTTTCCAAGATAAGAACTTTATGTCCGCAGTAGCAGCTGGCTCAAAAGGAGGTAAGATGAGTTTTTCCAAGACATAATTGAGGTCCCATGCAGGTATTGGCGTTCTCCTTGGAGGCCTTAAGTTTTTGGCTCCTTTGAGGTACTGCCTTAATAAAGGATGAGAAAAGAGTGGTGGCTCTGTATTGTAATGAGCCGAAATGGCAGAGGCATGGATTTTAATTGATGAAAAAGATAGGCCTTTGTCCAGCATCTCAGTTAAGTATTGCAAAATCTGAGGAATATTTGGGACAGCTGTAAGTTCCAAGCGCAAAATCTCTTCCATTTCCCAGCATAGGATTTCCTAGTACTAGGCCTTCTGGCTTCTAAAATGACATCCATCACAGCTTTACTGAGAGGTGTGGTTTGTATGGCTACATTATCCGCTATGCTGCCAGGTTTAGGGTCCTGAGTTTGCTGTGCAGAATCTGATTGTTTTGCTGGGACAGTAGATGAGGTATTTGAGGTAAGGTCCAGGCTGGGCATTGGGACAAGTTCCTTAAGATCAGATACCAGTACTGGCGTGGCCAGTCTGGGGCAATCAGAATCATTTTTGGTTTCTCCTGCCTGACCTTTAGGAGTACCTTGGGGAGGAGAGGCAGTGGAGGAAAGGCATATACTGACAGGTTTGTCCAGTTGAAAGATATGGCGTCCACTTTCCAAGCTTGTCTGTGATAAGTCCTTGTGCAGAATCTTTTTAGTTGATTGTTTTGAGGGGAGGCAAATAGATCTATGTCCGGCATCCCCATTTCTTTGTTATCATGCTGAAGACTTGTGGATCCAGGTGCCACTCGTGGGGATCCATGAGGTTTCTGCTTAGTTCGTCTGCCAGAGTATTTTCCTTTCCTGGCAGGAACTGTGCCTACAGATGAACTTGGTAAGTCAATGCTGTGTCCCATAAAGCCATGGCTAGTCTGCACAGGGGATAAGAATGAGTGCCCCCCTGCTTGTTTATGTACCACATGGCCATGGTGTTGTCTGTCTTTATCAGTAGTTGTCCCAGATGAAGTAGGTCCTTGAAGGCTGCCAGGGCATTTTGAACAGCTAGCATCTCTTTTTGATTGACATGTAGATGCTTTTGGTTTGTGGACCAGGTGCCCTGAATGCCTCTTCCTGCCATGTGTGCCCCCCCAGGCATAATCTGATCATCCGTCGTTAGGCTCTGCCTGGCTGGGGGTAGTGAGAATGGCTGTCCCTTGTTTTGGTGACAAGCCTTTGCCCACCATCGAAACTCCTGTTGCAGGCAGGGAATTAGAGTAATCACTGTTTCCAGACTGTGGCAATGTTGTGTCCAGACACTTTTTAGGTACCATTGAATTTTCCTCATATGCAGTCTTGCATATGGAATTAGTAAGATGCAGGATGCCATGAAGCCCAAAGCCTGCAGAATTTTTCTTGCAGATAACTGGGCCTTTGTTGCCATTTCCTTGAAATAGGTAGTCAGTTGCCATTGTTTGTCTGGAGTGAGATAAGCCATCTGGGCAGTTGTATTTAAGCTTGCACCCAGGAATATTATCTCTTCAAAGGGTACTAGCTTTGATTTCTTTTTGTTGACTGTGTACCCTAGGCATGTTAAAAGTCTTATCACAAAAGTCAGATGCTGTAGTAGAATGTCCTTGTTCTCTGCTTGTATGAGGCAATCGTTCAAGTAAGGATATATTTGTATTCCTCTTTGTCTGCGGTAAGCAATTACTGGTGCCAGGCACTTTGTGAAGACCCTGGGTGCAGTAGATAAGCCAAAGGGCAGTGCAGAGAATTGGTAATGCCTTGAGCCAGCCTTGAATCTGAGGTATCTTTTGCATGATTGCCTGATTGGGACTTGCAGGTATGCCTCTTTTAGGTCTACAGTCACGAGCCAAGCCTTGCTGACCAGCATGGGCAGAAGCTGCTGTAAGGTCAACATCTTGAATTCTGGTATATCCAGGAAAGTGTTTAGAATAGATAGGTCCAGTACTGGTCTCCATGCTTTGTCCTTTCTGGGTACCAAGAACAGTCTTGAGTAAAATCCTTGTCCCTGCTCTTGCTGTGGCACTTGTTGAATAGCCCTCATGTCCATGAGAGCTGCGACTTGTTTTTGAGCCTCTGCCCATTGATTTTTTGGCAGGTCTGGCCAACCATTTGGCCTTGGCAGGGTATGGAGATGAAACTTGTAGCCTTGTGACACTATGTCTAGAATCCATTTGTCCTGGGTTATAATGTGCCAATTTTGAGAAAAAAAAGTGCTGCCAGAAGATAAGTGCTTGGTGCGAAGATAAGTGCTTGGTGCAGGCAGGGAGAAGTCATTGGGACTGTTTCCTGTATGATTGTGATTTGTCCTCTCCACCTTTGGAGGTAGAAGCACTCCACTGCTTAGACCTGTAGGATCCTTGCAGCTGTGATCTGCCTCTAGGGCGTCTGGATCTGCACCTTTGAGGTCTGTCTGAGACTGGAAAGGACCAATTCTTTGTAGGCCAGTGTCTGCTAAATCTAAGTGGCTGTACCTGTAAGAACTCCTTGACCGTTTGCATAGATTTAGCTTTGTCCTCCATTTTTTTTAGCATCTCTTCTGCCTTAACACCAAACAAGGTATCATGTTGTAAAGGAGCATCTAAAAATTTTGCTTTAACATTGTCAGGCAGATTTTATTCCTTTAAACCAAGCATGCCTCCTAATGACAGAACCCGTAACAGTGGCCCTTGCAGGAGGCCTCCAGAGAATCAAACCCACATTGCAAAGTATGATTTCCAACTTGTTCAGCTGCATGCAATAAATCCTGCATTTCTTTGTTTTCTGCACATTCAGAATTTGCCATCATTTTCTGTTTAAGCAGTGTCATGATATATTGCTGATATTTGAGCATATGAAACTGGCAATTTAAGGCCCTTATAGCCAAAGTAGCAGATGTGTAAATCTTTTTTCCCCATCTATCCAGAGCCCTAGAATCCCTGTCAGAGGGGGTAGGGTTTTTTACAGTAGAAGCCTTGACCCCTTTTGGACTCTGAGAAATAGTTTCTGGGTCTGCAGTAGGGTTTTTGAAAAGGAATTTATGAGAGTCAGGTACCCTGTAGTATCTGTCTGGCTTAACAGGAGCTGGAGGTAAAGAGTCAGGGGTCAGACTAGACTCCGAAAACACATCATCTACAATGTCCAACACAGGTGGAACAGCTAGTGGCCTGTGTTGAGGTAGTAAAAGGGAATCTCTGAGCCTTTTCTTAGATTATGAAAAATCTTGGCTCTCCCAGTGGAAATGCTCCCTCATGGTATGCAAGGTTTCCCCAAAAGAGTAGTCCTCAGGACGAGAAGCTGAAGGAATTGATTCTTCAGCATCAGAATCCTTATGGGGGTAAGAGAATATTCCTGATCAGAAAAGGAATCAGAAGAAATGGAAACCTGATGTGAAGATTCATAGTCTGTCTCTTGCCTAGGCTTCTTATCAGGAGGGGGATGGGAACCCCTGATCAAGGTAATTAAGTCTTCAGCCATTTTGAGCATCTGTTTTTTGGGCATGGAGGCCTGTCCTTGTGGCTGGTGAATTTGCTTCTTTGCCTTTAAAGGTGTTTTAGTCTTTGAAGTTGGTTTAATATATAATTGTTTAGGTCTGAATACACCCTCAGAAGCCGATGCCTGCTCAGCGGCCCCGGACCCATCTGAGGGAATAATCTCCGAGGCTCCAATATCTTGAGTTTCCTGCGGCCTGGCCAACTCCAAAAGTAAAAAGTAAAGTAGTAGGCAGCAGGGGCTGCGAAAGCGCCTCACTGAGAACCGGCGACTTGCTTAGGAGAAGCTTCGTCGTCGGTTTTGGACCTCGGTTGCCTGTCTTTTTCTTTGCGTTTTTTGTGAACTCCAGTAGTCGGATGGCTATCTGACGACATTGTATAATTAAATCTTCACCCAAAATAGCCTAATGCAAAACTGTACCAACTCTTAATAGTGCGTTGGTTAAATCTAGCACAAAACCGACATCTAGCAATGTTGTGGTCAGGGCCTAGGCAAGGAATACAGTAAGAATGAAAGCCCTTATGAGGTATTTGCTTCCCACAAGAAATACAATTATTAACTTTTTCTGACATCGGTCTGGAGCAAGAAAAACGTCTCCCCAATGGGGTACTTAGCTTTTAATGAAGACTTCGGATCTGAAACTCGAACATGAAAATCTCAGGAGTCGGCCGACCGGCACTTGTGAACTGCTTCTGCTTTGGGCACCGTGCGGCAAGAAAGACTGAATAAAATGGCGTCGGCTGCATCTTTTATACCCCTGACGACCTGACATCAGGGAAGAGGTGACAGCAACCGACGCAGGACCCAAGACTTTGGAATTCAGGCCGACTGAGGGCAACCTGCCAGCAGGATAACCCAAATGTAATGACTGCTACAGTGAAACACGAAGAACATCTGCAACTTGTAAAACAAAAAATAACAACATTAAACAACTCAAAATAAATAAATAAATAAGTAAATAAATAAAATGAGAACCACCTAAAAAGCACAATTTGACATTTGTAAATACTGAATGCTTTCGTCTTTATTAATTTAACCAAACTTCATCAGAGTGTTTACTGTGATGAAATCTGGTTAAATTAATAAAAACAAAAGCGCTCAGTATTTACAAATGGCAAATTGTGCTTCTTAACTTGTAAAACACTTTTATGAATTGGAACTACAACTAATTCTAATAAACTGTCTACAAAAGAATTTATCATGTCAAACCAAAATTCAAGTTCAAGAATCGTCTTCAAAGACCCAGGGTTTGTTAACATCAGATGAGTAATCATTGAAAAATATTCCACTTTTTGAACTGCTGAACTTTTATGAATGAAAATTTACAGAAGAATGTAAGATGTTCTAAATGCTGCAGTACAGTATCACAACTGGAAATTTGGGTACAACTCCTACAAACTACCTGATGTAAAGTCATCCAGATTTTTGCAGCAATCCACTCGTAATGACACATTAGCTCTCATCTATCATGTATACCATATTCACTCACTTATGAGCTGATGGAAAAATGCATGGTTAAGCCAGCTGAATACTTGTCTTGCCTCAGATATCAGAAAACAAAGCATCATACATCAAAGCTGATGAAGAACTACAGTACGTAGTTGTCTTGCATATAGGACATTAAATCAAAAAAAGCAGTTTAAGTGCCTATAAAAGCTCTTAAGGCATTTGTTTGATGAGATGTTTGCAAGCTTTCCTAGCTTTTCAGGGAAAATTAATTTGCTGTCAATCTCTTACCCCCCCACACACACACACCTGCCTCCAAAATGACCAGAGGGCCAAGAAGATCTGGCTAGTTAACAGAATTAAAAAATATATTTCAGCAAGAATACAAAGATCTGAGATTTACCGTACTCTGTACTCTGAATATAAGAGATACGATTCCACAGCATAAATGTATGTAAAATTTGAAGTATTTTATTTTTCTTGACTGCTTCCACACCTCAAGTTAATTGGAGCAAGAAAAGTCCAATATGCAATATCATCCAGTCCACACAGACATATAATTAGTACTTTAGTGTTCCATTGCCATGTGGCAGATGACTACAACTCTTATGTTTCCGTATTATAGTGTCACACCATGATTTATCTGAAGCTACTTACTGGCAATTTGCAATTTACACAGTACTTCCAACCCAGCATGGCTTAAGTTATATTGTTAACTAGATGAAGCCTCCCAGTGGGGATTTCCTTCAATTAATAGTATAGGAGTCTTAACATCTGTAAGAAAAGCGAGACAAAGCACTTAACTGCTGTTTACCTAGAGGATGCAAATGCAAGACTGAATACAAAGCCATACCTTGTCAGTTCTAGGTACAATGGATCCAGATGCCACCAGCAATGCTTACTGATTGAACAGTGGCAATAATGCCTAGCCTATACAGTTGCAGTAATCAAGTATTGACTAGGGACTGAAAGATTCTGTGACAACAGCCAATGTGCACCTTCTTCATTTTTTTTCTTGGATGGATGGGGATATATATCTTATAAAAACACTGATTTACAATCCCAGAAAATTCAACAAGCGCTGTTCCTCCACCATGTTTCTTATTTTAAAAGATACTCTAAAAGGAAAGTCTTTAGCCCTTCAGTTTATGTGGCCTGCTATGACAGCCTCAGTCTCTTTTTAAGGTCCCATTCACATGATAATACTGGGCTCAGGTACAGAGTCAGAAATGCTCTTGTGTGGTAGAACACTGGCTCCATTCAGATATAATTCATCTTTCACAATGACATCTTCTCCCAGCACACTGACATTCTCCATGCGTACCTGAAAGAAAAACAAACATACTAGCTATAGTATTTTAGTTTTACAACAGGACTTTTGTTTTGGAAAGAAAACTGGAATCACTAATGCACAAGAAACTCACTAAAGAAAAGGTACAATTTACAGTTTTATAACAATTTGTCATAAAGGTGATTTTTGAAAAAAATACCACGACAACAGATATTAACAGAGTGTCATAAACCAGTAGGCAATCTTGCAATGAAACCTTTCCATTATCAGGAAGTGAGTGCCTAGTATACCTCCCAAGGGTGAAAGGCAGATGAGGCAGTGAACTCTATGGTATAACCCAAGTCTAAGAATCGGAATGCCCATGCAGCTTAAGCTACAGTACAACTACTTGTCCGATGGAGAAAGAATCTGCCCCAACCACTTCCTGTCACAAAAAGCATGAAGCCGATGGGGCAGTGATGGTTGTTTAAGCTTCTTAAGGATTTGTCCCTTCTGGGTCAGCTGTTATGTTAGACAGAGAAAGTTACTACATGTCAGAGTATGTCTTATAGGCCGGTACATGAACCTGTCTGAACTGCCCATGTTACTAAGTATGTAAAGTGTTTTTTTACAAAACTCAAGTAAAGGAAGCCAACACCCTTACAGCAAAAAAGAACCTTAGGCAACTGCTTAATCTGTCTACCCTACGTCCAACCCAGATGTGTGTGTGTGTGTGTGTGTGTGTGTGTGTGTGTGTGTGTGTGTGTGTGTGTGTGTGTGTGTGTGTGTGTGTGGTGAATCCGAAATTATATCTTTGGCAAATACCCAACATGTACTTCAGCATTTTTAAAGTTTTTCTTTGCTTTTGCTGCTCATGTGCAATCTTATGGGTATGGCAGAATGACTGAAGAGATGCAATCACCTGCTCTTTCATTTAATTTTGCAAATTTCATTTAACATTTAAGGCAAGAAAGAGTGAGTCAAGTAGTTCTTGCTGGAAGTCAAAGACACTAAAAAAGCCAAAGCCAATAATGTATGAAAGCAGAAAAATAAAAAAAAGGCTGTTATTCTGGCCATCAACATGCAGTAGAGCAGATAAAGCCCTAATTATGGCCCAGGAAACCTACCTTGGGTGTCCAAGACTCCAGCAGGGAGGGATGGGCATTCATCTAGGTCTGCTTTGCTGGGAGGCATGGTCCATAAAGGGTAGTAGCCCTTTGATGTCACAGATGAATGCAGGGGAGGGAGGTACCAAAGGGGTAGGTCATAAATAAAAAATTCCTGGTGGAAGCAGTTAATGTCACAACCCCCCAGGAGGCCCATAGGATCAGTGCCATTCCTAGCCTAAGAATGGAGATAGTCAGGGGGAAGTATGAAAGGCTGGTAGACCTGGCCATGAATAGGCCAATAATGTGTGTTACTTTCAAAGATACTCTTAGAAGGAGAGGACTGCATTATTTAAGTCTTAAAAGAAAAGGAAGCTCTTAGTCAGACACACTATATGCCAATCTTGACATGTTTTGATGAAAGAAACTATGAAACAGCAGCGAGTGCTTGATATTTTGTCATGCAGGGAAGGGGAAGGGATCACTGGGACAGAATTTGTTTTTATCTCTACCATTTACAGAAGGTCAACCTTTTTTAATATGTATCTTCATTACAGTAGTTGCCATCTATATATCTTTAAGAAATGCTTAGTTAAAGGGAAGTTTGTGAGGCTGCCAAGAATGGTATCTGAGAAGAAATTATTACTCAAAATACTTAAAAAAAATAGATGGGATGTTTGTTAATAGGGGTTATCCCGAATATATGGTAAAAGAAATTTGTGATAAAATATTGAATGAATGGGGAAGCCATTATAAACCCCTGTTAGGTATAGGGCTGGTCAGACAAAAGGTTAATGAGAAAGTCAATGACACAAAGGGGGGACTTCGATAAAGATTTCAAGAAGGTTTTAGTAGAACAATAATAATGTTAAGTCCCCTACAGTAAAAAAATATATAATTGATAGGAATTGGAATATTTTTAATACAAATTCTGATGTAAAAATATCATGGGGGATAAGCCATATTTTGTTTATAAAAAGGCAAGTAATGTTTAAAACGTATTAGAAAAATCAGAAATAGGGGGAATGTTCAAGTCAAAGAGAAAAGGAACTAGAAAATGTGGTTCATATAATAAATGCCAATAAATTCTTGAAAAAGAAGTGTTAGAATTAGAAAATGGGATTAAATCAAAGATAATTTTAAGATTTGGTAACTGTAACGTAAAAGGCATTATTTACATAGCTATTTGTGCATCTTGTCCATCTTTTTATGTTGGGAGGATGGACAGATAATTTAAGAAATTAATATATTAACATTCATACGATATTACAAAGGGACATACTAAGAATGCCCCTTTTAGACCTACAGAAGATTGTGTGGCATCTACCAAATTCTACAACATTAGATAAAATAGAAGTGAATCCCAGGGGTGGATCCTCGGAAATTATGATCGAATTTAGGGACTTACTGGCAATAAAAATCAAGAGCTAATTCATGCCCCTGACGTGAATGACCATATATCTTTTATTACTGGCACTGAAACTTAGGGCAGCAAAACTCCAAGTAATAAGTAATTGGTCTAGATGAAATCTTACGTTTAAAATTTATGTTAAGTCTTGTATAGTCGGTCATTAATAAAGTTTGAAAATATTGTACATTTACTGTACATCTTAAGGTATGTTTAAGATGTTTTAGAATAGCTTTTTACATTAAGGGGTTTAGTGTCAGTTTATGGTCATTAAAATGCATTATTTTTTCAAAATATACTGCTATAATTTTTTTAAGCTTTATATAAGCTTTTAACACTTTTTAATTAAAAATAATTTTTAACAGTAATGCAGGATTAATTTAAACTGGTGGTGTAATGATATAGAATTTGAATGTCTTTAAATTGTATTTTAAATGTAATTCATAGTATGGTCATTTTAATTACTTGGGATATGTTTAGTCACGATTTGTATTTATTTTAGGGTGTGTTTAAGTGCTTTTAGTTCTGACAAAGTTCCTATATTATATGTGACAAAAGTTGTTTATGCTCAACTGTCTAACTATGGATAAATGTATTATATTTTTGCAAATCTTTTTCACTAGTTGGTTTTGCTTACATGCTTCCTCTGCTGCCATACAGTGGATATAAAAAGTGTACACACCCCTGTTAAAATGCCAGGTTTTTGTGATATAAAAAATGAAACCACAATAAATCATGTCCAAACTTTTCCCACCTTTAATGTGACCTATAACCTGTGCAATTCAAATGAAAAACAAACAAATCTGTTGGGGGGAAAAATATAAATAAAAAGTGTACAATACGCTGGTTGCATAAGTGTGCATACTCAAACTAATACTTTGTTGTGTGTGCACACCCTTAAACTATTACTTTGTTGAAGCACCTTTTGATTTAATTACAACATTCAGTTTTCTTGAGTACACACCTGCCATTAATTAAAGAGACTCTGATTAACCCCAAATAAAGTTCAGCTATCCTAGTAGGATTTTCCTGACATTTACTCAGTTGCCTGCTACAGCAAAAGTCATGGTTCGCAGAGAGCTTACAAAGCATCAAAGGGATCTCATTGTTGAAAGGCATCAGTCAGGAAAAGGGTACAAAAAAAATTTCCACAGCATTGGATATACCATGGAACAAGTGAAGACAGTCACTGAAAAGTGGAGAAAATCTGGGACAACAGTGACATTACAAAGAACTGGATGTCCCTCCAAAATTAATGAAAAGACAAGACAAAAACTGGTCAGGGAGGCTGCCAGGAGACCTACAGCAACACTGAAGCAGCTGCAGGAATTTCTGGCAAGTACTGGTTGTCTACTACATGTGACAACAATCACCCATACTCTCTATATGTCTAGACTATGGGGTAGGGTTACAAGACAGAAGACTTTTCTTACACAGAAAAAGATCCAGGCCTGGCTAAAATTTGCAAAACAATACATCAGGTCTCCCAACAGCATGGGGGAAAATGTGTTATGGTCTGATAAGAACAAGGTTGAACTTTTTGGCCACAATTCGAAAAGGTGCGTTTGGTGCAAAAACAGCACTTCTCATCACCAAAAGACCACCATCCCCATGATGAAGCATGGTGGTGGCAATATCATGCTTTGGGGTTGCTTTTCTTCAGCTGGAACTGGGGCTTTAGTCAAGGTGGAGGGAATTTTGAACAGTTCCGAATACTAGTCACTTTTGGCCCAAAACCTTCAGGTGTCTGCTAGAAAATCTACCTGAAGTTGAAGAGGAATTTCACCTTTCAGCATGACAATGACCCCAAGCACACATCCAAATCAACAAAAGAATGGCTTCACCAGAAGAAAATTAAAGTTTTGGAATGGTCCAGCCAGAGCAACGGTTGGTACCAGGCTTTCCAATGCAGTGTATTTACTACTGTTGTAGTCTTTTGCTTCTGATCATAACTGCCACTTTGTTGGCGCTGACACCATGCAGAAAGATGCACAGGAACTGTAAATATAGTATACACCAAGCCTGCATAAATCCCTTAAGACTTACAATGTGACTTCACTTCCTTGTGAAGATCTGAATATTGGTGCTAGGGGAGAGCATTTCTACATACTGGCAAACAAAGGAATCCACAAAATTTGCATAACACCTCACAGCCATTCCAAAAACAGTCTGGACAGCAGTCGAATTGTAAAAAGGCTCTTGAGACAATATATGTTTAAACTGATTCACATGCATAACACCTTGTAACCCAACCAACTCATTTTAGACAACATCCTGTGCAGAGGCAGATTGCTCATAGGTTCATAAGGTTACTAGGTTAATGGCCCTAGAGCTCTTACAAGCTTAGCCATATTTATCTCGAGTTGCCCCAATTGTAGGTGGTTAGGTGAAGGAAGTTCACAGAGCTAAGGGTCTATGGCAGTTAGTACAGATTTCCTCTGTCCAGAAGGGACATAGATTGCCACCCCAGGAGTGAATGTGCAGCCACCCATCTCATCCATTGATCTAGGTTGCATTTGAAAAGGGTCAAGGAAGGGCTCTGTTTCACATGAAGTGAAACTTGCTCCAGAGAAGTGGTAGTCTCTGGGAGATGTCTCTCTCTCTCTCTCTCTCTCTCCAGCATGACCTGCTCATGTCAGAGGCTAGTTTAAGATTCCCTGGAGCGAGTGACCCTCATGCAGTTTGATTTATGAATGTGTAGCATTTTGATAAAGGTCAGGTCAGAAACTTGCACTGTAAGCCAGGCACAGGTAACCCATTAGCAACCTGTGGGAGACAAAATACGATAGGGCGTTCAGTCTTTCCATGTAGGAGTTATTTTGTGTACCCTGTAGTTTCTTGGTGAGAAGCTTCTGAGCTCTCTCCAATTGTTGCAGGTGTCTGGTGAGGTACATGCAAAAGGGAGCACTGTACTCAATTATTGGTTTGATGAGGGCCAAGTATAAAGGAATTATAACATGCTTAGAACTAGATGCAATACCTTTACTTAAGAGATGCGCCACATAGAAGGATTTCCTTACTGCTGTGGATATTTGGTGGTCAAAGTTCAGATTGCTATCAACCTGAGTATCCAGATCATGTACCACTGGATCTACACTCAGGGGGGTGCTGTCTATAATGTAGTTAGCAGGGATGTCAGCTTTCCCAAAGGAATAATCACCCATTTTTTGTATTTAGCTTTAATCCTTGGCTTTGGCACCAATCATTTGTCTGTGTTAACCCTGTCTGCAGTATATTAACATTGTTGGGGGACTCAACTGATTGCTACCAATTTGCAGTTGTCTGTGAACTTGGTCAGCCACAGGCCGTCTAAATTTGCCTGGACTTCTGAGAAATAAATTCCGAACAGTAAGCGGTCCAGCACAGAACCCTGTGGTATGCCACTGGTGACAGTTCTGTTGCTAGAGGTGAAGTCACCCACTTTGACAATATGTGTCCTGTTGGCAAACCAATTGGCTACTCATCTGGTAATGCAGGGGTTAAGTCCCAGTAGGGAAAATTTCTCTATAATACCAGAGTGGGGAATTGTATCAAATGCCTTGGCTAGGTCAAAGTAGGCAGTATGCACTGTCTTTTCCTCATCCAGGGCCTTGGTGACTTTCTCAAAGAAGTCAACCATGTTTAACAGGCATGATTTGCATGATAGGCATGATTTAACAAATCCGAACTGGGCTGGGTCCAGAGTTGGGAGCTTACCTATGTCCTTGTTAATACGGTCCATAATGATTCTTTCCATGGCCTTGCAAATGAGGCTTGTCAAGCTTATGGGTCTATAACTCCCAGGGTCGTCTGATGGTCCCCTTTTATACAGAGGGATTACTGTGATGTCCTCCATTCCACTGGAACATAGTCAGTTTGCAGGCTGTGATTAAACAGGGGATCCAAGTGGGTCTGCTAGGTCATGTTTTAAGTTGTTTAAAAGGCTACCTGGAATGTTGTCTGGCCCCTTTGATGCTGTGTTATTGGCCTTGCAGAGCTCAGAGATGACCTGCTCCCTTGAGAGATAATAGGCTGTGGAACAGTGGCAAGTATACTAAATCTGTCAGCTAGTGGGTTGACTATTACTTCAAGCTAATTATGAGCAGTGCCATCCACAAGTAGTTCAGTGCATAGATGGGTATTCCCTTTTACATTTCAGATGCAGTTTAAAGAATGCCTTGTGATTATCCTTAACTAGGGAGGCTATTTTTGCTTCATAATTAGCTTTGGAGGACTTAACACGATCTCTAATTTGTTTGTTTAAGCTGGAGAGGGATCTCTTCCTCTGCTGAGTCAGTTCCCTCTTGTTCTCGGACATTAGTTTCTTTCTCTTGTTGTACAGCCTGTTTATACTAGGGGTCCACCATTGTGGCTTGTTTTTTTGGCAAGACCTGGTTTTAATCTGGTCAGATACAGCCGATTCTATACAACTGCTTAAGTGGTTATACAGAGTGTTGTTATAGGAGGTAATTTGTCCTTGAAAAATTCTTAAGGATTTTTAAGCTTGATTGGGTATCTGATCTTATAATTACCTCAAATGAGACTGATTTATTGTCCAATCTTACCAGGGAGGACATCACGCGGGGGGTGCAATGCTCTCCCATGTTATTGAGCACTATGTCCAGGACATTTGAGCCTTTTGTGGGTGTGCTGACTACCTGTTCCAGAGCACTCGCACTGATAAAGTTCATGTGCTTGAATATCTTGCTCTGTTCATGATTTGCTCTGGATACAACTAATTCAGGGCTTGCTGGGAAGCTAAGGAAGTCTCCACTTAGGGACAACAGGGCTTGGGATATCAGACTAAAGCCTGGCGGCCATGTACAAAACTGATGATTTGGAGTCTTTTATGCTTTCACTGCAGCAATTTGGACAGTTAAGAGAAACAGAAGGAAGACTGTGGGACAGCCTTCTGGCTAAACAAAGAATCAACTATATTTGAATGCTAAACCGAGTTTTTTGACAGTATGTGAATGGCTGCTAAAGTGGGAGATGAGACCGGAGAGAATCTGTAAAGAATTTATAATCACTGAAATTTTAAATACATGCTGCAGGAGTAGCATTAAGAGTCTGCAATACCACAGAAAAAATGCACAAGTTTTTTCTTCTTTTTCCACAGCATTTATGGCACTTCCAAAGTGCTAAAGCAGTGGAGCAGTCATTTGATTAATGAGCACAAAAGATGATGGCCTAAGATGTTCAGCACATGATAAAAAGGTGACCCCTGCTAGGACATTTTTGCTCAGTTGTAACCTTCCTTGAGCTTGCTGTGGCTTTGGACTTAGTATATCATGGAATACTTTTGGAACATCTTAAGAACATACTGTGGAGACTCAGCCATTCTTGATTGGCTGCACCTTCCTTTTTAGGATGTTCTCAGAAGGTACTTTCTGGGGGAAAATTGTTTGGGAAACTGACAAGTGGCTAAAGACTTATCCCCTGTAAAGCCTAGTTGATCAGAAAAATTCTACTGAAAGGTACTTTCAATGAACATAAGTTTGCTCTTTCCCCGCTGTAATTTGACCTTGGAGTCAATATGTATAAGGGGAGTATGGAGGGCTTGCTGCAAATGTGAGGGGTGCAGAGGTCTTACCCTCTACAACAGCATGTTATTCATGGTTTGTTGAATGTGGCTTTTAGTGTGCTTGTTGCATTTAAATGAGCTTTTCAGCAAAAGTTTTCAGTAAATTAGCATGAGCCCAATTCCTGTTCTTCCCTCTTTCTGGATTGTGTGGATCGACAAGGCTCCATTAAGCCTGTTGATAGTCACTGTGTATATGCTGGCTTTACAAGAACATATATAAAAGGGAGGGTCTTTTGCATTATCATTGCCATACTGATGATACACAGTGAACCTTTCCTTCCCTGGAGCATGTGACTGTCACTAATCCCCTTGCGAATGATACAGACTACGTGCATTAATGGATCTGTAGTAGTTAGCTGAAATTCAACAAAGATAAAACACTGGAGTTGACTGTTTTACCTTTGAGCTCCTATTTACTGTATTGAATTTGAGCCCCTATATTATTTCTGGAGGGAGAAGCCACAGTTTTAACATGGAACTTTATTTGATCCAAATAACTGAAATTACACAATCTTTGGCAAACAGTGTTACAATGCATAATTTGTTTTAAATTCTCATCAGTTTTTTTCCCACACACAGACACAGCATAATACTTAACAGGTTACATCCTGTGGCTTATTTACCTGGGAGTATCATGACAGATATATCTAATAGAAGGGACACACTGACAAAGGTTGCATTTATAGTCTGACAGTCACTTAACGAATCAAATAACTAATAGCTTTTGATCACATATCCCCCATTTCAGATGGCAAATTTTACTATTCTTCTCTTTACCGTGTAGCAGCTCTAATTTTTTAAATTGCTCATTAGCGCACATAATCCTTAATTTGAGATATCATATTAAACTTCCAAAGCATTGAAAGTACGTTTTTTAGATACTAAAAGTATCAGATGTACCTTCCCATGACAGCTTAACTAAAAAATTCTTGATTTTAAGTTGCCAACATCTCCCATTTATTTTGTTTAATGATTCCAGATCCGTTTTATACTGTGACAGGCAACGGTAGGTTCAAAACAAATGCTCCTAATTTGCAATTCAGTCCTCTTGACATCTCTAACTTGGCACAGACCTGTGAAAATGTTTTATGTAGCCTGGCTGGCATGTAAAAATATTTATGAAGGTATTTCTAACCAAATAGTCTAAATTTCCTTGAATTTGCTGCCTTCCTTGAGGCCAGATTTAATTCTTGCCATTCCTCATATAAAACTTTGGCCTAAAAACATTTTCCACCATTTCTATCAAGCCACAATTGTCTTTCTTTTATCTTCTAACAAACCTTTATAGATTTTAATAATCAAACCTTTTTGTGGTAGTAGCAACAGATCTTGCCTCTATTATAATCCTGATTAAATGTGGCACTTGGTCTCCCATTTCCTCAAATGTTTACTTAGCACTGAACAGAGGGTTTTGTATATCACTGCACCTTAAATGAAAAAGCTGTTTTATTGACTCTCAGTCAAATATTTGACCTGCCTGTCCTAACTGTTCCCAGTACCTTAGATCAGTTTCTCTTAAAAAACATTTCTGAATTGCTCCTGTAGTCTTTCTATATTTACCTATAGGAAGTAGCCCCATGTGTGATTCTCTAAAATTTTGATAACTTTTCTCCTTATATTGTGAAGAACTTGCTTACTCTCTGCCTCCTCTGAGTGTTGCAATCAAACATTCATTACATTAACTGCAGTATCTTCTCCCTCTTGTGCTGGGGTCCTGCATTTCCAAACTGCTTTACAACCCTGCATCTGCAGCAAACATGCCCATGTTAATTACATAGCCCTAAAATAAGATTGGCAATCCAGACAAACTAGGCTTCCTTGACTCCCAGTATTACTTTCTCTTTCCCCGTTCTCAGTGTCCCACGTTCCCACAGAAATGTAGATATGTCCTTTTCTAAATCTTCTCAGCACCTCCCACAAATGATCCCAGTGGACTCTACGAAAAGCCTTTTTAGGATCTAAATTTATTAGAATTAAAGGGGTGCTCTTTGCCTCACTGGTAACCACTGCAACCTGGCAAACAATACCAAGCCAACACTATCTAAAATAAAAAACAAAAAACAAACAAAAAAAAAAAAAAACACTAAAGGTGTTGCACCTGTTTAGTTCATTCACTCTGAAGATGCCCCAGACAGGAAAGGGGCAAACGTGCTAAGTTTTTAGAGCTTTCCTTTTTATTAAAGCGCTCCTTTCCATTACAGAAGTGCTTTTATTGTTTTTTTTTTTTTTTTTGGTGTTTTGTGATTTTTTTTTGCCTCGGCCTACTGCTGAATTAAATGTTTTCTAAATATGTTGTGACTGGTCTGTCTACCAGCCACAAATCCACATTTGTCAGATCTGATTCATTTACTCATTTACTCATTAGGTCAATCAACCTGCTTGTTAAAACAGACAAAAATATTTTATAATTATGATTTAAAATTGATATTGTTCTGTATGATGAAACCCAGGCCAAAACTTTCCCTTGTTTCATTGTAGTTGTTAGAACCACCTTATTCTGCAACGACGGTTTCTCACAATGGAATGACATCCTGTTAAATAATTTCAATCAAACTTCCACCAGTTTTATTCTCCTTTGCTTCTACAGTTCTATCACAATCCTAACCCTGGGGATTTACTTGAATATTGATGCTGCTGAGCCTCAATAACCTTATCATGAGTGATTAGTTTATAAGGGTTGGAGCTTCTTCTTCTGATATTTGCGGCAGGTTCAAATCTCTCAAAGACCCCCTACTTCGTGTCTCCAGTCCCTTATATTCTCCTGCTTATTATAAAGCTGTAGGTAGTAGTTGACAGCTATCTTATCCACTTGCTCAAGATTGCTGCTAGCAATGCTGAAAGCTTCCTTCACATTTTGACAATACAATTTATGTACTAGTACTTTTTGCATTTTAGGAGAGTTTAAAATACTTAACTGAGGCATTTCTTAACTTGCACAACTTTGTTACATATTCATCATTTTTTCTCTTTAAGTCAGCTATTACTGAATTTTTGGCTGACTCAATAGTCCCTTTCATATTCTGTAGTGTTCTCAGTCTTCTTAAATGTTCCTTGCACTATGCAACCTCTTTCGGCCATTAATCCTCTCTTTGTTGCAAATCTTATCTCAGATCTTTCTTTCTATCATTTCCCATGTTGGGATGAGTTGGTCTTCATTATATCTGCAAGCAACATTTGTGCCCAATTTACTAAAGTTTTAGCATGTTTATCAGATTTTAGCCAACATGTTGGGAATCTCCAATACCAAAGTCCTTGACGATATGTTATTGCTCGCATATCCATGCCTACCTATGCCTACTGCAGTATGATTAGATACTGTTACTGTTACATATGATCACGACACTGATGAAATGTTTGAGTTCCTCTAAAATGAATATCGTATTTAGCCCAAGCTCCATGGCCTATGCGAGTAATATATGTAATTGCCTTGTCTGGTCTGTAGTGACATTACAACCTTAAAATCCATATATTTGACAATATGTTTTAAGCAGTTTCCCCTTCTTTGGCGATAGCCCATTACCTATGGCCTCTATCCATATCTGATATATCCACGATCATGTTCTAATCTCCAGCTATTAACAATAAGCCCCAGTGAAAGTCACAATATCATTTATTATCTGACCCAACTCTCTCTCTGTTTTTGGTGGTAAGAAAATATTCACTAGATTAATCTTGGATCCTTGCCAGTAACCTTATATGGCAGCAAATCCTCCCCCAATATTCTGTTTAACCTCTTCCACTTTCAACCTCTCAAATAAAATTACCACCCCTCTTTCTAGCCCATGGATATTCGACTATTACATTCTCCTTTAAATGCTCCTTCCTTAAATTCCCCTTTGATGAGTAATTGCTCAGTCTTATTTAAGTATGCCGCCTGGAACACAATGACATGTGGCTTACTTATTCTAGTCACAAAAAGAATTTTGACAAGTCTGAAGATGACTGTCATGTCATATACATTCCAGAATACAAGTCTCAGAACTGTCTTAGGTGATATGCTGTTTTTAATCTCTTCTTTTATCTTCTTGGTGATTCTTAGTGCAATTCCGTTCTACCTATAGGTCTTTTAGAAATTTGAACATATAACAAATGACCCAAAATACAAACTATGTGCAATTTGTCCCCCCCCCCCAAAAAAAAACATTCTTCCTTCATTTAATATGAGCTATGCTCATGTGACACCACACAACTACATCTTCTCTCAAACAGTATGTTAACATTCCCAGTTGCCCCCCCCCCCAACCCTGTGACAGCTTTGACTGTCTTTGAGGATGCCCTTAAAACAAAGTTACTACTCTCCAACTTATTTACCAGTTCTTAAGTTACATTTCAGAAGTGTCTCTTTCTTAAGAATTGTGCCAATAATACTGCATTCAGTCATTCACACAGTACTTTCCCCTTCGAACTTGCATATATACTAATTGTTCCCGCCAACTATAGTATAGAGATAAATTAGCTTGGGGATTAATAATGGCTTTAATCAAAAGGTAACGCTGCATCCATTTGTGTCACCTCTCGTATTACCTGCCCATCTTCCATATGTTGTTCTAATAAATTGAACACAACCAAAAATAAAAAAAACATGAGATTTTTGAAGTAAAAAAAAATCCCCCAGTTAAATCATTGTTTACCCCTGAGCATAGTAAAAATACAGTTTCAAAAAAATTGTTCATATGCAGAAAAAAAAAATCAGCAACAAGACATTGGTCCACTTACTCAGTTATTGTCAAGAGTTCAGAGTCGCATGAGTTGATCTAATGCTCCTGTATACTGTCTAAATGTTCCATTTAAATACTGGAAATGGTTTTATTAGCATCCACAATAAGTTGCCACTTGATCTTATGTCAGCTGCTATCCGCTGTTATTCTCCATCATTACTCCCATCTCTGGCTTCTTCCTATTGGAACATACTTAATACCCATTATGGCTTGCTCAGAGTATAGAAATGTTTTTGCTCCTTGGAGAAAGAAAACTTGGCGTAGCTGAATATAACAGCTTGGATCTTAAATTTGCCACTCTACAGCCCTTAAAAACTCGAACAAACACATTCCTCCAGATCTTTGCCAACAGGGAAAAGTCACTGCCCACATAAATTCTTTGGCCACTGAACAGGAGATTCTTCCCTTTCACCCACAACTTAGATAAGGTCAGTTCTTTACACTGATAATTCTGGTATTTAATTAGTATTGTGTGCGGCACTTTTCTTCCCCTGGCTCTTGCTGTATTAAGCACTCCGAGTTCTGTCAAGTAGGATCTTGTCTTTGAGTATACTAATCCAGTCACCTAATAGGGTCATAGATAGATTAGGTTCATAGATTAGTACTAGTCTAACTGCTCTTGTGGGCCATTTTAAGCATAGCCAATCACCCAATGTGAAAATTAAACCCTGCACCTTGTGTCTGTACGCTAAAGACCTTAACCGTTATGCCAACCTCCCATACTGTATGCAGTTTCTGCCTTCCTTCCCTTCAGGTTATACTGGTAAAGAGAACGTTTTCTCATCTCACTTAATCTTCCAGTTCAGTGAGCTTATAAACAACTTCTTTTTGGAGTGCTTTTGCTTTAGGCAGTCTGCTGCCATACTCCTGCAACATTTATTTATTTATTTATTTATTTTACTTATACTTATTTACCGGGGTAGTGTACTGATTTCAATAGACCATATGCAGGTACAGTCTGGGTACATTTTCCACAGAATTTCAATATCTGCTTCATGCCAATTTACGGCATCTTTCATCTGCTCTATTCTTATATTATTAAATTTAATACGATACATTACATTGCTGCTCAATTTAATGACTTCTTCGAACATCTATTTTTTGGATCCTTTGTCCCATTTTAACTACTTCCATGGGTAAAACTCTCTTCTCTTGCTGATAGTCCATAGTCTTGAGCCGGGTGGTGGGTAATAGCGCTAGTGTCTGTTCATATTTTCTGCAAATGTTTTTCTTCTCTCAGCTTCTTTTTTGCTTTTCTTTATTTTTCTCCATTTTTGAAGACATTCACAAGCTGCTTTACCTTATAGATTTTACTTTTTAATTGCACACACAATAATGACATCTTGAGAAATCCAGGGCTGAATATGAGAAGAGAATACCCTAACCATCCAAGCTCATAGCCACCAAAAGTTTGGCAGGTTTGAGATCTTGTAACCATCTTTGATAATATGCTTACTTTTAGTGAATAATTGTCTGACAATTCAAGTAATATCAACTTGATTAAAAATCTTCTTCAACCAAAGGACACTGTTGTGGTGGTTTGTGCCCCGGTCATCTTATGCATTGAATACTTCAATGCCCTTTACCTGGGCTGCCAGACAATGGGCATGACTTCCTACAGTTAGTACTCTACTGCCTAATGCTCCTCATTACCACCAAATTACGTTGCTTCATAGAGTATGTGAAGTTCCAGTGTCAGAATATTTTGGCCTACACTCTTTTAATGTCCTGTACATTAAAGACTGATTGTTACACACTACCCATTCCTGATCATCTGCTTGGCTATGCTGTGCTGCTAAAGGTTCCAAGGGTACGACATTTTCTCTTTTCTACCATGTACCCATACCTTTACAGAACTTACTACCACAATGCCTTTGGAAACATTACACCTTGGATGGCCCAAAAAAAAATCTCTGAAATTTAATCTATTTCAACTAGCATGTTCAAACAGTAGTGGTAATTACTGTTAATTTTATAATGTTATTAATATCAATTTACTTGACACTTCTGACCACTAATGAACTGCACTGACCTGAATTTAATGCTTGCATTTTCAATAATTTTTTTCCTCTTTTCTTTCCATCTGCTAATTCCTAGCCGTTAATCAGCCCCTCCCCACCATATAGCTGGTTGCTTTGTTCTCTCGTCCCATAATGATTAAGTAAAAGGTGTGAGTGAAATGTGGCCAGTGAAGAGGCAATGCCTTAGGTAGATAGATCTGAAAAATATTTTGCTTCCTAACCTTTCCTCTTGTTGGCTTGATGTGTAAGTCACTGGAGTAGGGTCAGCCATACTGGCACAGTGGTGTCTACTTATTTCCACACACTTGGAAAATCCCAGTTACAGAGCTGCACACTGCTTGGCAGACCAAAGTGCACGTCATGATCCTTATGATGTGCCATTTTGCATCTGTCATCTTCTATCATCTGTCAGTATTGCAAATGCCATGCTTTCTGCCTTCCCCAGCAACTATCCCAGTTGGAAATGGTCTCCAGTGGGGTTACCAGTTCACTAGCTTGGAAAGGAGACTTGGTATGTAGTATCTGTAAATTCAGGAATTATATGCAAACAACAGTATTCTTGGGTCCATCTGTTGAGATTCGTCTTTCCAGCATCTATTAAACATGGATGGAAAAGAGCTAGATGTTTTTGATTTAGGTCACTGTCTGACTTGACATTAGGCATAAAGGAAGGAAAGACAGACAAAGCTACCCTATCTTTACACTTTTCAATACTCTTCCAAACAATAAGACTGCCAGTAGTAGAAATACTGTATTTCAAGTAAAATAAATATTATGGCAGTGACCATAACCACTCAAATGGGGGTGATGTCAACTGTCAAAGTTTCCCTAAGTTCATTTCTCAAGGAGGAACTAATGGTCTTTGAGGAAAATACAGATAACTTCCCAAGATAAACAACTTCACTGATTTTGCTATTAGCCAGAAGAACAAAAAAAAAAAAAAACACTGAACAATTTGGAGAATGAGTAAGATTGATTATTGGAATACAGTACAAAAAGACAGGACAGGAGAGGACATGGGACATTTGTTCATGAAGCAAACAAGGAAATATTTTTCACACTACTGTTACAATCCCTTTTATTTCAACTAATACAACTTCCTAACAGAAGGTATTCTTGCTTCTTACAGATCACGAACATCATTCTGCTTTGTATAGTCAAAAAAAAGCTGTGAGACAAACAGCATCCAAAAATGGGCAAAACACCCTACATTGCTGCTGAATGAGAAGGTGCTCTTTGAGAAAGAACTCTTGAAACTAGGAAGTCATCTACAACCAGCCCGGAAAAACAGAAGTCATTTGTCCAAATGGTATAACCAGGATCCAGTACACACTTTTTTGACCCTCTGCAAAATTCTTTGAACCAGATAAAGGACTAAGAATATACTCTAGGAGGTTTTATGTTCTTGGAAGTTGAACTGTAGTTTCAAATTCATACACAAAGGAAGTTCCCATAACTGCAAAGCTATCCTGCGTAAGTAATATAACATTGTAACACCACCCTTGCTGTTGTACTGTCAAAGTTTACTAGCAATTCTCCTAACTTTGTATATTATCTGTAAGTCCTCAGCAGTAAGCATGTTGTAACATCGGAAAACATAATTCTGAAAAAAAAAATACATCTGATGCCTATTACTGGAAAATCAATATGTTTATATTAGGAGAATGAATGAATGAATTGCAATAGGCATTTCAAATAATATATTTTCAGTTTTTGAAAATTAAATGTCAACTTTGTAAGCTTCAGCAACAGTCTATAATTCATTGTATGTACAATATTCAAAATTTGCAATATAGCTATAAAAGACGGTTTTGTTTTAGAATAGTATTACTTATGGAGCTGCATGTTATGTTTAAAGAAAACAAGTCAGAGAGTTGCCGACATCTTGGCAGCAGTATTAGTGTGAGGATATAACAGCTCTCCACCCACATACACAGTTTGGATGCATAAGAGATATAACATTCAAGTTCATGTACATCATTTACAGTTTTTTTCAAATGTGAATGCTTTCATTTATTAACTTTCAAATACATAAACTGTAACAATGTTACTTCAGCCTTAGGACATGAAACCTCAGAACAGACACATGATGAAGTATTTCTTCCTTTGCATTGGACACAAAATTTACAAGCAAAAAAAGATCCTGAACAGGATAGCACTCATACAGGATTCTGAAGCATCTGCTGCCAGGCTGTTTTGTGGGCTGAAACAGTAGGAAAGACTAACCTGGACTAAGGTATACAGCAGGTATGATAATGGTCTAGTGGTTACAACTATGTAACTGTCTCATGTGAATTCTGGCACAAAGGACCATTACAATTCTGACATATAACCTGCAGTGCTAGAAGTTCCTTGCCAGCAGATTTTTCTGGGATGTCACTCCACTGAAAAAGCGACCATTTCATTTTCATCACTGATCTCAGAAAGTCCGTAAAGAGGAAACTAAAGCCATCTAAACAACTTGCCTCACCCTCTAGCAGCTGCATCAAATTTTATGGAAAACGACAACAGAAGCTAGGAAGCTTTACACGTAAGCCAAATACGCCTAGCAGAGACCTGGTAACATCTAGGCTGGCTTCCTGAACTAGAGGAATAAATGCCAGTATGTCATCTGCTCAAAGGTAGGTGACCACAGACCTCTTGAATATCACAGGTTTTAAGGTGCATTCTTGACTCCCCCCTCAAAAATTTACCCTATCCCTATTAACATCTGACATTGTTACCAAACTCTGAGGATTACTAAAACTAAGTCAAACTAGTTATTACTCTTAGAAAGATCTCACTATTCAGAAAATATAAGTTCGTACAAATCCTATCACTTCATCAACTTTCTAACTGAATAATATTTATACAGGAGTCACTGAGTTTGGCTATTTATCTTTTATTTTAGGCTTTATCCTTCATTTGCATAATCAGGTTGAGAGCTAAAGCTAACTTTAATCAGAGCTATAAATAAAATATAACAGTGAAAACAGTGGGTTATGTACCCCTTAAACAAAATAATCATGTATACCGACATTCCCCATGTCAACTAGCCTAGGTCAGGGAAGTGGGATTACACCCTTACTCCTACTCCGCCAACTAAGAGAAATAAATCACAACAGTTTCAAATCATCTAACCCAGGGTTCCACTGGCAAGCTGGAGTTAGAAAGTGCAGCTGTGCAAGAGCATTTGCTGTTAACATATACGTTTAAATAAAATGATCATCATTGCAGACAATTCATAACATTGTAAATAACAAGCAGTTTCCTGGTCAGATCTTAAAGGACTTATACATCCCTACAGGGTGCATGGTTAACCTCTGACATCAAGACATTCAAGATGAAGCTCAGTTGTAAAACACAGTTTACTTATATAGTTATGTCTGGTGATCACAACTTTTCATTCAAGCAATGTTTTCAGCAAATGCTCTTGTAGGTTTGCTCCAAGGGCTTGTACAAACCAGTGCTGCATCTTGACAGCTAAAAGGAAGAAATAAATCTAATGAGGGTGCTGTGAATGCAGAAGGTTTTACATAGATAAGAGACCACAAAATCAGGACTAATGGTATCCCACCACCATCACCCTAATGAGACATAAAATACTAAATGCACAGCACTAAAGCTTAAAACGTATCTGAGAAAAAAATAACACTCATATGCTAAATACCATATTTTGTGGCATAATGACAGCTGTGTAAATCATCTTCATCACTTAGAACAATCAACAGATACATAATTTATAAGTCTATGACGTCTCTGTACTTCTGATAAAGACCTGCCAGTTATATACTTTTTACCATCATTCTGTAAGTGTAAAACTGGAAGAACACATGAAAAAACAATAATAATTATTTACTAACTAAGCACTTATGTCCTTAAAAGCACAGACTTCATCAGAGTTACAAAAGCAATAAAAAAAAAGTTATGTCATACTATAATGTTCCATCTGTGTTGTCGATCTTCACTAATCCTTGACTGTGAGGCTTGGTTCCAAGCCTCGGAACTGACTCAGTAGTTTTTCCAGCTCACACCTCCCAAAACTCTGGAGTTAGGCTCTACCCATAATGCTCCTCATTAAATTACTTCAGATTAAGTTTGCCTATAACAGTGACACAGAAACAAGAAATAATAAATAAGAGACCAAATCTATGTCCCTATTATGAAGCCAGTCTTTGGGAATATTTGGTCCACTAAGAGTCTGAGGCATGGGGAAGGAGGGGGGAAATGTTAAGGATTAGTGAAGATCAACAACACAGCTGGAACATTATGGTAAGACATAACTTTGTTATCTGATGTTGTCAATCTTCACTCAATCCTTGACTGTGGGACAGAGTCCCTAGCTACCTGAATCTTGGGAGGTCTCATGGAAGAATATTCCTGAGCACCATCGAACCGAATGATGCATGTCCACTACAGACCTGGTCTAGTTTACAATGAGTAATAAAGGTATGAAGAGATGCCCATGTAGCTGCTGCACAAATGTCATCTAAAGAAGCTCTAGCATGAAAAACTGCAGAAGCTGCTACAGCTCTAGTTGAATGAGCTTTCACAGAACGTGGTGGATGAATGAATGCAGTAGCCTATCCATTTTGAAATTGTTTGCTTTGAAATAGCTTTCCGCTCTGTCCGTGCAACAAATGCCACCAGCAGTTGTTCAGATTTCCTTTGAGGTTTAGTCCTGTCCAAGTAGAATCTAAGTTGTCTGTGCACATCTAAGGAGTGCAGAATCCATTCCCCTTTGTTCTGTGGGTTAGGAAAGAAGGTAGGCAAATGAATGGACTGATTAAGAGCCACAATGGATACCACCTTGGGCATGAAGGAGGGATTGGTTCTGAGGGACACCCTGTCCGCATGAAAGATGATGGAAGGCTCCACTGCCATAAGGCCTGTATCTCAGATACCCTTCTTGCAGAAGTGATTGCTAAAAGGAAAGCTGTTTTCCAGGAAAGGAATTTTAATTCTGCAGTAGCAGCAGGCTCAAAAGGAGGAAGAGTGAGTTTTTCCAAGACAAAGTTAAGGTCCCAGGCTGGAGTTGGAGCTCTCCTCGGTGGCCTTAAATTTTTTGGCTCCTCTGAGGAACTGATTGAGCAGTGGGTGAGAGAAGAGGGGAGGCTCTCTGCTATAATGAGCTGAAATGGCTGAGGCATGAATTTTGATGGAGGAAAAGGACAAGCCCTTACGAAGCATCTCAGTCAAATATTGTAGAATCTGAGGTAAATTGGGCACTGCTGCGCTCATCCCTTGAGACTGGTTCCAGGCACAAAATCTTTTCCATTTTGCAGCATAAGATTTTCTAGTACTAGGCCTCCTAGCCACTAAAATGATATCCATCACTGATTTACTGAGGGATGGTAAAGGAGAGATTAGGTAATTAGCCAGGCTGCTAGGTTCAGGGTTTGCAGCTGAGGGTGCAGAATCTGGTTCTCCTGCTGAGACAACAGGGAAGGAGTCTGAGACAGGTGCCATGGGACCAAGCATGACACACTGCACAGGAGGGGGTACCAGTGTTGGCGTGGCCAGTCTGGTGCAATTAAAATTGTCCTTGGCTTGTCCTGTTTGATCTTTAGTAGTACTTTGGAGAGCAGAGGCAGAGAAAGAAAGGCATAAACCACTTTCCAAGCTGGTTTGTGGGGAATCCTTGTGCAAAATTTGTCCAGTTGATGGTTCTGGGGGGAGGCAAACAGGTCTATATCTGGGCTCCCCCATTTGCTTGTCAACATGTTGAAAATCCTTGGTTCCAGTTTCCACTCGTGTGGGTCCATGAGGTTTCTGCTTAGTCCATCTACCAGTGTACTTAGTTTTCCTGGCAGGAATTGAGCTTGTAGATCCACTTGGTAGCTCAAGGCTGTGTTCCACAATGCCATGACTAGTCTGCAGAGGGGGTAAGAGTGTGTACCCCCCTGCTTGTTTATGTACCACACGACAGAGGTGTTGTCCGTCTTTACCATTAGTTGCCTTGGAAGAATGTGGTCCTTGAAGGCTGTCAGAGTATTCTGTACAGCTAACATGTCCTTTTGATTTATGTGTAGGTGCATTTGACTTGGGTTCCATTTGCCCTGAATGCACTTCCCTGACAGGTGAGCCCCCCATGCATAGTCTGATGTGTCTGTTGTTAAGGTTTGGGCGGCAGGGGGTAGTGTGAATGGTAGTCCCTTGTTTTGGTGGCAGGCCTCTGCCCACCAAAGGAACTCTAGGTGTAGGCAAGGTATGACAGGTATCATAGCTTCTAGAGCCTGTGAATGCTGACACCATAGGCTTTTGAGATACCATTGCAGTTTCCTTATATGCAGCCTTGCATATGGAATTAGAAGAATGCAGGAGGCCATGAACCCCAAAGCTTGCAGTGTTTGCCTTGCAGATAACTGTGTTTTTGTGGTCACTTGTTTGAAGTAGGTTGTCAAACGAGTCCGTTTCTCTGGTGTGAGGAAAGCAATCTGGGAAGTTGTATTCAAGCTTGCTCCCAAGAATAGTATTTGTTGATAGGGTACCAGGTGTGATTTGTTTTCGTTTATGGTGTACCCCAGACAAGTTAGTATCCTTTGAACAAAGGCCAGATGATTCAAAAGTATGTCCTTTCTTTCTGCCTGAATTAGACCATCGTCCAGGTATGGATATATCTGAATATTTCATTGCCTGCAGAATGCAATGACTGGAGCTAGGCACTTTGTGAATACTCTGGGCGCAGCAGATAAGCCAAAGGGCAGTGCAGAGAACTGATAGTGCATGTAGCCTGTTTTGAAGCGCAGGTATCTTCTGCAAGACTCCCTGATAGGGATGTGCAGGTATGCTTCTTTTAAGTCTAGCGTTGCCAACTGTGCATCTTTGCCTAGCTTAGGAAGCAGCTGGTGAAGGGTCAGCATCTTAAATTTTGGAATCACCAGAAAGGTACTTAGAGTAGAAAGGACCAGGATAGGACGCCATGTATTGCCTTTTCTGGGTACCAGAAAAAGTCTTGAGTAGAAACCTTGTCCCTTTCCTCTTCTGGTACCAGCTGAATAGCCCTTATGCTTAAGAAAGTGAATACTTGATTTTGGGCCTCTGCCCACTGATTTGTGGGTAGATCTGGCCACCCGCTTGGTGTTGGTATGGTGAAATCTGTATCCTTAGGACACAATATTTAAAACCCATTTGTCCTGGGTAATGAGTTCCCAGTTTTTGTCCTGCATACCAATCTTTCCGCCTAAAGAAGCATTCAGTTGGGAACTGCTTGGAAGTTTTAAGAGCAAGTCATTGAGACAGTTTTCCATAGGGGGAGTCTTACTACTCCCTGATGTGGGTGCGGAAACCCCCCCACTGCTTAGTCTTGTGTGCCCCCTGGGACTGAAACCTGGGGTTTCTGCTGTGTCTGGGGTTGGCTTGAGAAGACCTAGAAGAGGCTGGAAAGGACCAATTCTTAGAGGGCCAGTGCCTACTAAATTTAGGAGGCTGAACTTGTAAGAAATCTTTAACAGTTTGCATAGATTTAGCTTTATCTTTCATCTTTTTAAGAACTTCCTCAGCCTTGTGGCCAAACAGGCGGTCCTGATTTAAGGGAGCATTCGAAAATTTAGCTTTAACATGATCATGCAGAGATTGTTCCTTAAGCCAAGCATGCCTTCTGAGCACAGACCCAGTAACAGCAGCCCTGCAAGAGGCCTCTAATGAATCAAATCCACATTGCAAAGTATGTTTTCCAACCTGTTCAGCAGAATGCATTAAATCCTGTAATTCTTTATTTTACGCACAGTCAGGAATCAACATAATTTTCTGTTTAAGCAATCCAATAACATGTTGCTGATACTTTAACATATGAAACTGGCAGTTTAAAGCCCTAATGGCCAAGGTTGCAGAAGTGTAAACCTTCTTACCCCATCTATCCAGCACCCTGGAGTCTCTATCAGAAGGGGTAGGATTTTTAGCAGTAGAGGCCTTAATGTCCTTGGGTCCCTGTTAAATAGTCTCTGGATCCGTAATAGGATTTTTAAAAAGAAACTTGTGTGAATCATCATGAACCCTGTAATATCTGTCAGGTTTTCTTGGAGCAGGAGGCAAAGAATCAGAGGCCAAACTAGATTCCGAAAAAGCACCATCAACAATGTCTATTACAGGAGGAATAGCTAAAGGCCTATGCTGAGGAAGGAGTAAGAAATCCCTAAGGTTCTTTTTTGAAACAGAAAAATCCTAACTTTCCCGGTGGAAATGCTCCCTTAGAGTATGTAAGGTTTCACCAAAAGAGAAATCCTCTGGAGGGGAAGCAGAGGGAATAGAGTCCCCTGCATCAGAATCCTCATAAGTAGATAAGGGCAAATCCAGATCATCAGAAGAATCAGAAAAATCAGAATCCTGGTCAGAAGATTCATAAACAACTTCAGTCCTAGGTCTCTTGGGGGGGGGGGGGTTTGGCTTCCCCTGATTAGAGTTAGAAGATCTTCAGCCATTCTTATCATTTGTTTTTTAGGCATAGAGACCTGAACATGTGGCCTGGGTGTTAGTTTTTTAGGCATGGTTCGAGATTTATGCCTAAATGAAGACAGAGGCGTTGGTTTAACATGCAAGTCCGTAGGCCTGAATACACCCACAGAAGCCGGTGCCTGCACAGCGGCTCCGGACCCATCCAAGGTAGAGACATCTGTGGGTTCCATAGTTGAAGCATCCTGTGTCATACCGGACTCTGAATGGGTCTCAGTAGAGGCCTGTGACTCTGAAGTAGCGGGTATCAGGGGCTGCAAAAGCTCTTCACTGAGTACCGGCGAACTGGCGACTGGCTTAGGAGAAGCGTCGTTGGCAGTTTTGGACCTCGGCAGCCTGTCTCTGTCTTTATCTTTGTGATTTTTTCAAAATCCCGGTAGTCGGATGGCTGACCAATGACATTTCTGGATAATTAAACCGAGAACCGAAATATTTAGAGGCAAAAATATACTGACGACAGACAGTGCGCTGATTAAATAAAGCACAAAACCTCCAGCAAGGTACGTCATGGTCAAGGCCTAGGCAAGGAATACAGTATGAATGAAAATCTTTATGAGGTATTTGCTTTCCACAAGTAATGCAATTATTAGCTTTTACTGACATCGGTAAGGAGCAAGAAAAAGTTTCCCCAACGGGGTACTTAGCTTTAGTTGAAGACTTTGGTTCTGAAACTCGAAAATGAAAATTTCAGGAGTCGGCCGACCGGCACTTGCGAACTGCTTTTGCTTCGGGCACTGCATGTCAAGAAAGACAGATATAATGGAGTCGGCTGCATGTTTTATACCCCTGATGACCTGACGTCATGGAAGAAGGGACAGCAACCGAAGCAGGACTGAGGGCTACTGCAAACAGATAACCCCAAATGTAATGACTGCAACAGTGAAACAAGAACATCAATGTGATTATGTTTAAATGCTTTATTGATAATTTGATTTTTGTGTGTAGGGGTAATCAGTGTGAATTTGAAAACTTCATGAGCAAATTAAGTCAGAATTCTTTTGGTTTAGAATTTACATACAAAGTCAATGATAGAATCATGCAGTTTCTAGATGTAGAAGTTTATGTAGACACAAATGGGAATCTACAATATAGGCCCTTTCATAAAGCAACTGCTGCAGATAATTTCTTGGAAGCTAGCAGTGCACATCCTTCACATTTGATAAAATCTTTACCCTATGAGGAATTTAAGCATACTATGACAAATACTTCTGACAAGAAGGTCTTAGAGAATGAATTTATTTTGGTAAAGAACAGACTATGTAAGAGAGGTTATAGAGACACTTATATTCAGGTAGCTTTGGACAAAGTCAGAGGGGTGGTGAGTATAGGCTGTGACCAGAGAGGTCCCAGAATTAATCAGAAAATTCATAAAGTTAAGGATTCAGTAGAAGTGGAGCCTCTATTATGTAACCAAATTCTCCCCTTTTTCAGATATATTAAGAGAGTTGGTTAATAAGCTATGGCCAGTTATTTACAGGGATGAAATGGTAGGGAAGTTGTTCCCAAACAAAGTAATTTTTCGTATGGCCGATTCAGCAATTTAAGGGAGTTATTGAATCAGAAGGCACAGAATATTGTTGGGAAAAGGCTGGGGGCATTTCCTTGTGGAATGTGTAAAGTGTGTAAAAGAATAAAAAATGTGGATGGATGGGTTATTAATGGAAAGAAATTCTGGATAAGAAATTAGTTTAAATGTGACTCATGTGGGGGTCTACATTATTGGTGTGGATGTTGTTAAGAGAAAAAGTTTAAAACATACTATTATTTGTCTCTTTCTCCCATCTAGCAAAATGAATATGCTATTTGCTGAAGTGTTGGTAAGAAAAGGTCATTGAACCATGTTTATTAAAGATAGGCTTTATCTATGATAGATGTAGTTTGCTTATGAACTTGAATAACATCTGTTTTCTATACTTCTGAATAAGAGTTAATTTACTGAGGCAGGCTCTGGAAAATTCCAGCTACCACTGTTGAACTAAGTATTCTACACTAACTGTGGTTTTGAGGTAAACGTTCTACATTAACTGTGGTTTTGAGGTAAACATTCTACACTAGCTATGGTTTTGAGGTAAAGCATTCTTTTCTGAGGTAAATTGTGATCCTAGATGTTTTTCATAGCCAACTGTCAACTGTTGGAAATGTAACAAAAGCTATTTTGGATAGTAACAGGAAAGTATAAAAGTTGATGTCAGTAACCAAGCTGATCAGATTGAGATCATCTTGGCCAACATGCTGCTGTAATCTGGTTAGCTGCAAATAAAGGAAATTTTCATCACCTGAGGCAGATGTGACTCGCTTGAATTTTTTCTTCTGACATTTTGGTCCTTCGAGCCGGAAACCTCTACGAAGATACGGATCAGACTAACAGAGAGATTGAAAAACCTGCACAGGTGAGGGTTTCTCATCTTAAGATTTCCTCGACGGAAAGCCCTCCGACTGATTTGTCGTTGGAAAGAGGCCGGCCGCTGTCTGATCCCTATCTGGGGGATGGTTTCCGAACCAAAAAGGGGAAACGGAGTCTCATCTGGTTCAGGTAGGATGAAAATACCCTTTTTTCTTTTAATTTAATTTAACCTCGTCGACAGGGGTTTTATTTCTAGTTAAGGTTTTTATTTTTAGTTAAGGGTGGGTAGGAATAATTGTTAAGATTATTTTGTTAGGATTACCTGTTATTTTGTTAGGATCCCCATTAAGATAGCCCCATTTTGTAATAAGCCCTGTAAAAATAATTTTAATGCAGTCCTAAAATATACAGTCCTAAAATAAGAAATCTAGGAAAACATGGGTTCAAGTTGCTGCAAGTGTGAGAGTGATGCCTGTTTAAATGTTGATGCTAAGTATATGAAAAGTTTAAACAAAAATAATGTTAAATTTTTGAGAAAGTGGAAGTTGAAATACACTGAATAAGAATGCCTGTGCAAAATTGGTTAGAGATTTGAAAAGAGATGCAGGAACTAGAACTAAAAAGCAGAGACAATTGGGATTTCCCCAAGCACAAAAATGGTTAGAAGAAGCAAATAAACGAGCTATAAAAGAAAAACAGTGCCAGGAAAAAGAGAAAATAAATCAAAAGGGATCACTGGTGCCAAGTGGAAAAGTAGCTTTATTTTTAGATAAGGAAGATGAGCATACAGTTTGTGCAGTACAAAGGCAGGCAACCGCCCCACCGTATGGTGAAATTGCTGCTGCCATACCGGGGGAACCTCCTCAATATCAGTCTGAAGATGTGGGATCTGTACAGCAGGGTGTGTTATTAGCTGCTCAAGGAAATGTTGTGACCCCTCCAATTTACCCACAAATTCCCGTAGTACCTAAGGTTGCTTTGCAACAGGTAGACCAACTTATGCAGTTAAGGTCAGGACCAGCAGGGCAAGGACGTTGGGCTATTAAACTTTCTGACCATTCAGAAGCTCTTCCCTTAATACAAGTTGCAAACCCACAAGCAGGAGATGTTGGACAAGAACCAACTATTTTAGTTTATTGTCCCTGGGCTAGAGAGGATATAAAACGAGCTACAGATGGTTTTCCTCACCCCAAGGTTAATTTTCAAAAGTTTTCTGAGGACATAGTTGGTATGCGTTTAAGTTATCATCTAAATGGTTTAGAAGTAGAACAAGTAGTGCGACAAATCTTAGGTCCAGATTGGCGCTTAGTTTGTGGTACTTGGATATGTAAGGCAGATGACGGCACTACATTAAAGCATAATTCTGGGGTGTTAGATACGCGAGTCACTGATCTGTTAAAGAGAATTTCTGATAAGTGGCGTCCAACAGCAGATTGGACAGTAATAAATCAGTGCATTCAAAATGATGATGAATCTGTAGATCATTATATTGTAAGACTGACAGAAGTGTTCAATAACCATTGTGGAATGATGATTCCGCAGGATCAGACTAATGATAGTCCGTATGAACAGCAATTAAAAAATGCTTTTCTTAAAGGTTGTAAGGCTCCGATAAGTAGTTTTATTACTAAGCACATGGTAGATCATAGAACATGTAGACTGCAACCTTTGTTTGAATATGCATGACATGCTGAGCGACATTGTAATCTAAAAAAGAAAAAGAAAGTACAAGTGTTGGCAGTAGGGGATGATGGTGGGATATTCTTAGTACAGGACCAAAGGGGGCAAGAGCGCTGTGGTGGCATAAAAAAAAACGTGGGGGCCCGCAATGGGACACATTAAATGAACCGGGTGGACATTCAGCCTATAGGGAAAGGTTAAAATGTGGAGAATGTTTTAAATGCGGTAGACGTGGGCACTTTGCTGCCGACTATGAAGAGTGGCAACATCCCCCACAGCTTACGAACAAGGGCTCTGCATGACTATATGATAGTAAAGAAAGGCGCCATCTTCATTATGGGGATAATGAAAAGGCAGACACTCTCTACGATGAATGTCAGAAACACTCTAATGGAAGGGCGGGATTGTGACTGTGAAGTCATAAACCTGGCAAATTTGGGTATTGCTATGCATCTAGATCAGAAACCCATGATAGAGTTTTTGGTTGAGGGACAGAAAGTGGAGTTTTTATGTGATTCAGGTGCATCACGTACACTTTTGGGTCCAGCAGTTCTGCCTCCGAACTGTGAAACAGATGAGTTTGTCCTTGTAAAAGCGGCAAATGGGAAAATTTATAAGGAACCACTGTCTCATCCTCTACTGTTCACAGATCTGCAAACAAACCAAACTGTTCGGTGCAGGGTAATTATATCAAAAGTTTGTCCAGTTAATTTGCTGGGAAGAGATTTGATGCATGTGTTTGGAATAGCGGCAATTCCCACACCTAAGGGTATTGAGGCAAAAAGGTTAGTGGATGGCTTAGTAGTACAGGGAGTACAAGACTTGTTTTACTGGTATAGCCTAGACTTGATTTCAGACGGCCTGGGGAGGGTTGATTCAGAGTTGATCAATCTAGCTCTAAGTAAATCTAGCAGCGGGTCACCGCAGGTTGTGGTGCACTTACATTGTACAATGTTCTATAAGGCCCCTGGTCCGGATAAAGAATTTGAAAAAGAATTCTTTAAGCACAAGTGTGCAAGGATAATTTTGAATGATATGTTTTGGGATACGCAAGGTAATACAGTAGTAACCTGTACTTTGACTAAGGAAATGAGTTCTTTATATCGCTCAAGTTATAGCCCACATATCTCAGTTACTAAAGCAGTGGGGACACATTGGGTAGATTTGGCGAAAAAGGTAACGATTTGGAACACAATGTCTGAAAGTCAGTTAAAAGATCAACAGATCCAGGTACAAAGATTAAATTGGGTGACTTGGGCACGACAAAACAGAAATGGCATGACAAATCCTCCTAACTCAAGAGGAAGATAGTGCGTTAAGTGCCTTGCCTGTAGATTTATGGTCAAAAGGTAAAGGAAATGTAGGATTAATGAAAACAGCAGGTGAAGTTTGTATAACTGCAAAGTCAGGTTTTAGACCTCGTAAGCACCAATATCCACTATGTAAGCAAGCAGAGGAAGGAATTAAACCAGTTATTGAACAGCTAAAACAGGTAGGAATTCTTGTTGAATGCCCAGATTCACCCTGCAATACTCCGTTGTTTCCTGTAAAGAAAACAGATGGGTCATGGAGGTTGGTTCAGGATTTACAAGCAGTTAATTCAGCTATGATCCCAAGAGCACCGGTGGTCCCTGACCCCTATACATTACTTAATGATTTACTACCTCAGCACAGATATTTTTCTGTCATAAATATAAGCAATGCCTTTTTCTCCATACCACTACATAAGGAGAGTAGATTTTGGTTTGCATTCACTTTCCAAAGTAAAAGATACACATACACCAGATTGCCACAGGGTTATTGTGAGAGTCCGACAATATTCGCACAAGAAATGGCTGCGAATTTAGCTCAGTTTGTTCCCCCAGAGGGAAGCCAGGTTCTGTTGTACGTAGATGATATTTTATTGGCCTCACCCACGCAGGAAAGTTGTAAAAAGGATACCCTAGCCCTTCTTAGTTTTTTAGCTGAGCAAGGACATAAAGTAAATAAAGAGAAGTTACAATTGTGGAAAGCACAAGTAAAGTACTTGGGTTATTTAGTCTCGCAGGAAGGTAGACAATTGGAAAATAAAAGAAAACAAGCAATTCTTGAAGCACCTATGCCTACGACTAAGCGGGAGATGATGTCGTTTTTAGGCGTGACTAATTTTTGTAGAAGTTGGATTCCTAATTATGCTGAAGAAGTAGGGCCATTGACCGCACTGATCTATGACACTCCCATGGCAGCTAAAAGTAATATACAGTGGACAGATAAGGCAATACAAACATTTAATAGAATTAAGCAATTGATAGCAGGATCCTCTGTTTTGGGTTTTCCAAACTATTCTAAGCAGTTTGTACAAATGGTTGATTGTAAGGGAGGGTATATGACTTCGGTTCTGGTACAAGTACATGGGGATAAACAGAGACCGATAGCTTTTTATTCCTCCAGATTAGATCCTGTTGCAAGGGCATTGCCGCATTTTGTTCAAGCTGTAGTGGCAGCCGCCATGGCAGGGCAAGCCTCAGCATCATTAGTTTTGTTCCACCCATTAACATTGCGAGTTCCACATTCAGTAGCTACTATACTTTTGCAAGATAAGATAACCTGAAGTTTTGGAAGCAAAAGGATTGTCAAACATTTATTCTGCCCAAGCAGCTGAGTTAGTGGCTTTGACTCGAGCTTGTACCTTAGGGGAGGGTAAAAAAGTGACAATTTATACAGATAGTCAGTATGCTTTCTCCACTGTGCATGTTTTCGCCCAACAATGGAAGAATAAGGGAATGGTTACTGCGACAGGCAAACCAATAAATCACAGAGATTTAATTTTACAGTTGTTAGATGCAGTGCAATTACCACTCCAGATAGCGATATGTAAATGTTCCGCACATACCAATAGAAAAGATCCTGTCTCCAGGGGAAATGCCCTTGCTGATATGGCTGCAAAAAAGGCAGCTCAAGAAAATGATTTGCTTTTACATGACAATGATTTAGAGCCCGGACACTTCTTAGACTTAGAGACACTAAAAGTAATGCAAACACTGACAACACAGAAGGAAAAATGTCATTGGGTGAAATATGGTATTACTCAACAGGATGGGTTGTATAGGGCATCAGATGGCAAAATGATATTACCCTCAAACCTTTTTAGGTATGCTGCATTGGTTAGCCATGGACCTGCCCATGTAGGAGTACAGACAATGGTTCAAATAGTGTCTAAAGTGTTTTGGTGTAAGGGGTTTTCAACTTATGCAAAGCAATTCTGTTTATCTTGTTTATTATGTGCAAAGTATCATGCTCAGGGGGGAGTTACAAAATCTCAGCAGGCATTCCCTACCCCTCCATATCCATTCCACACATTCTGTATGGACTTTATTGAGTTGACACCTTCAGAGGGCAAAAGATTCTGTCTAGTTATAATTGATGCTTTTTCTAAGTGGGTAGAAGCTTTTCCAGTAAAGCATCCTGATGCACACACAGTAGCTAAGCTTTTGACTACAGAAATAATTCGCCGATTTGGTTTACCAAGATGCATTTACAGTGATAATGGGTCTCATTTTGTTAACCAGATTGTTCAGAAGTTGGGTCAAGTGTTTCAAATTGATCTCAAGTACCATTGTGCTTACCATCCGCAGTCAGCTGGACTAATGGTGTCCTGAAGAGTAAACTCCGCAAACTGATGGCAGAAACGCATAGATCCTGGACTGCGTGCCTTCCATTGGCACTCCTGTACATGCGAATCTCACCCTCCTACAAAGGACTTTCACCATTTGAACTTTTGTTTGGGAGACCATATTACGTCCCGCAGTGGCAAGGATTGTTGCCAGCGGAACGTGAGGGGGGTGAGGATCTGGTGGATTATATGAAGAAGCTGCTAAATGTCAAGTCTCCTGTAACCAATGACTCCTTTGCAGATTCCAGAAGTGAAACCTTGTTAAGCGTGGCACCCGGGGACGGGGTGTGGATCCGAATTGTGAAGAGAAAGAACTGGTCATCCCCCAGGTGGGAAGGCCCATAACAAGTACTTATCTCAACACCTACGGCTGTAAAGATCGCAGCGAGGACTTCGTGGATTCGTATCACCCACTGTAAAAAACTTAAGACTTTTCCTTCTACCATTGATGTTGGTCAGACTCCATTGGACTCCTGAACGCAAAGTCTGACTACAAAGGAAGGATGGCCATGTTCAACTGGTACTTGAACTGTTACGTGATGATGATTTTGGTGGCGAAAGTAAATATGTCCATACAAGAAGGAACAGTTGTGAGAGAAAAAGGAATGGTGGTGCTGCAAGCGCAAACAGGTGTTACTACTATGTTCAAGGTAAAACTTTGTGAAGGAATTTTGGACTGTGCTAAATGGAACAGTAATGATTTCCTGACTCTTGCAAAATACTTGTGCAATAGAGACTGTGCATCCTGGTCAAATGTTTGGTGGTCAACAAATGTGAACGGATGGGAAACAAGTGGCGCAGTGATACCGGAGAAAGATAAAAGCAGGCAACAAAGAATAAAAATTGCGCATTTCCAAGGTACTGAAGTGATTACTATAACCATCGTGTCACCACAAGAAAGTGATTCAGGAGTTTATGGAATCGGATTGTCTCTTCCAATTGGAACTGATCCTTTGGGGACCCTCCAACTTAAAGTGCAAAGCCTTAAAAATGCTACAAGTAAAGCAGATTTTGCCTTCACAGAAGAAGAACTTTTAGTTATGTACTCACCATAACTTTAGATGTTTGGGATCCATCTCGCCTACATTCTGTACTGATGGGCTCGGAGCCGATCCTCGGCTCCGACTCGGCACGCTATGCTATAGAGCGAAGCCTCTTATTGGCTGAGCTATTCTCTATCCCAGGATGCACCACCACTAATCCCCCAGATCTTGTTTGTCCACATTCATGCACACACACATAACTTGTTCATATAACATTGCCAGATGTTTCAAGATGAAACAACAGAATTCGGACCGTCCGATCTCTTCTGATCTCCAAGGCAGGGGGAAGGAGGGTGGGTTATTAGAATGTGAGATGGATCCCAAACATCTAAAGTTATGGTGAGTACATAACTAAAAGATGTTATGTGATCCTATCTCGCCTACATTCTGTACTGATGGGACAGCGTCCCTAGCACCTAAATCCTGGGTGGCTCACTGGAAAACACTCCTGAGCACAGTGGAACCAAATGAAGCTCGCCCCCGGGATGCCACATCCAATTTGTAGTGGGAAATGAAAGTGTGCGGGGAAGACCACGTAGCCGCAGCACAAATGTCAATAATGGCAAGCTTAGAATGGAATGCTATTGAAGTAGCCATAGCTCTTGTAGAGTGAGCTTTGACAGAGGTCGTAAGCTCTTTATTAGAAGAGGAATAAGCTTGACTAATACAGTCCCTGATCCATTTGGCAATAGTGACCTTTGTGACGGCTTTGCCCAATTTATTATCCGAAAAGGACACAAACAATTGATCTGTTTTCCTTGTTTGTTTGGTCCTGTCTAAATAAAAACGCAATTGTCTGTGGACATCCAATGTGTGGAATATGTATTCCGCTTTGTTTGAGTACTTTGGAAAGAAAACTGGAAGTTCTAATGACTGTTGCAGGCAAAAACTGGAACAAACTTTAGGGACAAAGGATGGATTAGGCCCGAGCGATACTCTATCTTTGTGAAAAACCAGGTACGGTGGTTTTACAGATAGAGCTTGAAGCTCTGAAACCCTTCTGGCAGAAGTAATCGCGACCAGAAAAGCGGTTTTCCAAGATAGAAATTTCAAATCACATGTTGCTGCCGGTTCGAAGGGGGAGGAGGTTAAGGCACGTAACACCACATCGAGATCCCACGGAGGAGCAGGATGAGAAATCGGAGGTCGTAAAAGCACAGCACCTTTCATGAAGGTTTTACACAATCTGTTGCTCATTAAAGGTGGGTTTATAGATTCATGAAAATTGGAAATAGCTGCCAATTGGACCTTGATGGTAGAGACTGAAGAACCTTGATTGAATAGGGAAGTTAGAAATTTTAGGACTTCCGATACAGGAATAGTAATGGGATCCAGACCCCGGAGTTGAGCCCAAATAGCAAATCTCTTCCATTTGCTAGTATACAATTTCTTAGTGGCAGACTTGTGGGTCGAAGATAAGATATGTATGACTTCGGGTCTAAGGTATGATTCCTGACTATAGTCGGAAGAGGAGGAGCCAAGCTGTTAACTTCAAAGTGTGAAGGGACTGGTGGAGTAGTCCCGACTGATGAATTAATAGGTCTGGGATCTGATCCAGGAACCATGGACCGTCCAGTGCATATTTCTGAAGATAGGGGAACCATACCTGACGAGGCCAGTAAGGAGCAACTAAGATCATTTTGCTCCCCAAGTGAGACACCTTTTGGATCACTCTGGGAAGGAGGGGAACTGGGGGGAAGGCGTATAGCAAGCCGGTGGGCCAAGGATGGGTTAGTGCGCCCATAGGACTCTCCCCCGGAGCTGGAGTGAGGGAGAAGAACTTTCTGCACTTCGCGTTCAGCGGGGTTGCGAAGAGGTCGCAACAAGGAATTCCCCATTTGCTGAAGATCTGAGCCGTCACTGCATTGTTCAGAGACCACTCGTGAGGAGAGAGGATAGTTCTGCTCAGTCTGTCTGCTATCACGTTGGATTTGCCAGGGATATGAGTTGCTATCAGAAAACGTCTGGTCGCCACTACCCATTCCCAGACTCTCATGGCCTCTCTGCAAAGAGGGTAGGATCTGGTTCCTCCCTGCTTGTTCAGATACCAGACCACTGACATGTTGTCGGAGTGAACGGCAATTACGCCATGAGGGAGGTAATCGTGGAGGGCTTGTAGAGATAGAAGCACCGCCCTCATTTCCAAAATGTTGATATGAAGAAGACTCTCTTCTGAATGCCATTTGCCTTGGACTGACCTGCCCAGGGAATGCCCCCCCCCCACCCCATCTGGGAGGCGTCCGTAGTCAAAGTGGCCAAAGGAGGAGGTGGAACAAAGGGTCGACCCTGATCCAGATTGGAGGGCACCAGCCACCAGCGAAGGTCCCGTTTGTAGGTTTCCGTGATCCGTATGAGGTGACTGAGAGGGAGATCCTGAAAGGACCACTGTGTCGAAAGAAGCCACTGGAGAATTCTCATATGCAACCTTGCTAGGGGGACTAGAAGAACAGTGGCCGACATAGATCCCAATAGCTGCAGGGCCATCCTGGCTGGAGCTTTGGAACTGAGAAGCAAGGCTCGGACTTGAGCCTGTATGGTTTGTATCCTTTCTGTAGGAAGATAGACCCGCATTCGAATTGAGTCTATCTCTACTCCGATGAATCTTATGCGTTGAGATGGCAGCAACACAGACTTTGGCCAATTGAAGGTGATTCCAAGGGAAGTGCCTAGTGATATTGTGGCTTGTAGGTTCTGCAATAGTAGACGCCTGGAGGTGGCAGTTAGGAGCCAGTCGTCCAGATATGGAAACACCTGGAATCCTAGACTCCTCAGGTGAGCAGTCACGACTGCCAAACATTTGGTGAACACCCTGGGGGCTGTGGTGAGACCAAAGGGCAGCGCTCGGAACTGAAAATGACTGTCTCCTAGGCTGAAGCGCAAATGTCGACGCCTGATCTATCAGGATGTGGTAGTAGGCGTCCTTGAGATCTATGGAGCACATCCAAACACCTTTCTCCAGCAGTGGGAGAATGGATTGTAAGGTGACCATTCGGAACTTGGACTTTTTGACTGAACGATTTAGAATGCTGAGATCCAAAATGGGCCTCAAGTCCCCGGTCTTTTTTGGCACCAAAAAGAATCTTGAGTAAGTCCCTAATCCGATCTGGTCTGCGGGGACCGGTTGGATGACTCCTTTTTGAAGCAGCTTTGAGACTTCTAAGGTTGCAATTTCTCGTTGACTGGGTGGCGGGTCCGGGATTTTCTTGGACGGAGGTGGGGAGTGTGAAAAGGGGATGGCGTAACCTCCGGCGATAATTCGAACCACCCATCGGTCCTGAGTGATACCTTCCCAGGCTTTTAGGTGCCTCGAATGACCCCGACTGGCTCCGGAGCTGCACAGTCGGGCAATCCTTCAGGGATTGTGGAAGGCTGAAGAGCCACGAAAGGACTCGCGGTCTCCAGTGTTGCGGGGGCATCTGCCGCCTCTGGGACGGCGTCTTCCAGAAAAATTTCCCCTTCCTCTGCCTCTAGAAGGGGGATCGTCCTGCTGTGAGGGATAAGGCTTCTGGGATCTACGGAACCACATTTTCCCTCCTCTTTTAGCCTTGGGATAAGGCCGAAAGGGAGTGGAAAATCATGCCCCTACGGCAGTCAAAGTCTTACCTTCTTGCTCGCAGCGGGTCAATGTGTCCTTTACCTTGGGTCCAAACAAAGAGGACCCATGGAGCGTCGGCAAAGGAAGACTTGAAGGCTACCGCAAAATGACACAGGCGGAGCCAGGCTTGCCACCGTAGAGCAATACCCGTACCCGCCGCTCTACTCGCCCCCTCGGCCGCATATGAAATGAGCCTCATGGACGAGTTTGATATCGATGACAGCGTAGCCAACTGAGAGCCAACCGTCTGGGCCAGCTGCTCAGGTAGGTTACCCAAGAGGGTATCTGAAAGCTCCTTGATCAGATCCCTCTGAAACCTGGTGAAGTGCGTTAAATACTTCAGGGACCTTAAGGTAAAGGCCGCTGAACTGAGGGTGCGCTTCCCGTACCAATCCATACTCCTAGACTCCTTATTAGGAGGATGGACGGACGTCGAAGCCTCTGCTACATCTTGCTGGGTAGCAGATGCCACCACCAAGGCATCTACAGCCACACCTTTTGTCAAAAACTCCTTCTCTGGGGGTGCTGATAGGAACTTATTTGGGCGAGCAGGCACCGGTTCCACAGAATCTGGATGTTCCCACGCCCTTCGACAGATCAAATCTAGGAGCTCGTCGAAGGGCGGAGACACCCAGGAGGCGGAAGGCTGAGCCCCGAAGGCCTTAAGGAACACCGACTCGTCAGCAGAAGGGGGTTTGGAATGCCAGCCGCCTCGTTGTTTGAGGGCTTCCAAGATGTCTGCAAAGGAGACATCATCTGAGGACGACTTAGGGGACCCCTCCGCATCATCAAGATCAGAAACACCAAACAGGAGGGCCAAGAACCCTCTAACTTAAACAGGAACTTGACCTCCTTAAAAAAAGAGAAACTTGCTAAGGAATAGGGGAAGGCCCCTCTAACTTAAACGGGAAACCTTTCCCTAAACAAACACACAAATTTACCACAAAAATATATTCAAAAATACGCGTACACAACAAATAGCTGTTAAAACAGCTTTTTGGGTAAGAAAAGAGAATTTCCTGACATGAAAACTTTAGAAAAAAACAGCACTTAGCTCAGCCAAGTTTGAGACCACGTCCTAGCTTGTAAGCGGCAAACGAGATCTGGGGGATTAGTGGTGGTGCATCCTGGGATAGAGAATAGCTCAGCCAATAAGAGGCTTCGCTCTATAGCATAGCGGGCCGAGTCGGAGCCGAGGATTGGCTCCGAGCCCATCAGTACAGAATGTAGGCGAGATAGGATCACATAACATCAATTGTTACTCGAGACGGGATTTGTACACCATAATGAATGGTTATCTTGGGTTAGATATAGTACCCGAGAGGCACATCGTGAGAACTGTGTTTCTTGTGCTGAAGGTAAACAGCAATTAGCGACAGTCCCATTGATGCAAGCTGAAGGTAATCTGACGTGTCTGTTAAAGTTATTCTTCAACAAAACCGAAGATAAATGCAAAGATGAAACCCAGCGTTTTCCAGTCATAAGCAAGGTTGGGAAACCGCCTACAGCAATCTCTTACCCAGGTTCATATATGTGCATTTCCAGACATGGCACAGGAAAGAATTATGGCAATATGGGACAGAATTATTGCAATGTTACTGTGAATGGCAATGGGAATCCATTTCTGGAGAACCAAACTCATAGTTTGGCAGACGTATGGTGGTTATGTGGAGACAACAAACTCAGATCAAGGCTTACGATTCCCTGGAAGGGATCTTGTGCACTTGCAAAGTTGATTCTACCATTCTACATTTTCCCAGTTCCAGCAAGCAATTTCATAAGAGAACCTGAAATAAAGCCGAGGTGGTTGAATAAGAGAAAAAGAGAGGCACCGAAGCAACCCTTCGATAGCAGTGTCTACATCGATAGCATTGGCGTACCAAGAGGCGTGCCTGATGAATACAAAGCAATAAACCAAATAGCGGCTGGTTTTGCATCCATCTTTGTCTGGATTCAACCCAATAAGAATGTGGACTGGATCAACTACATTTACTATAACCAGCAGCATTTTGTGAACTATACCAAAGATGCATTAAAAGGAATTGCTGAACAACTGGAGGCCACTTCGCAGGTGGCATGGCAGAATCGAATTGCGTTGGATATGCTCCTGGCCAAAGAAGGAGGAGTTTGCAAGATGTTTGGGACTTTCTGTTGTACATATATCCCGAATAACACTGCCCCTGATGGGAGCATCACTCGAGCTTTGAAAGGTTTGGAGATGTTATCCGAAGAATTGGCAGAGAACTCTGGGGTAAATAATCCCTTCACAGACTTTCTACAAGCATGGTTTGGAAAATGGAGACATCTCATCAGCAGTTTCCTGGTGTCCGTCGAAGCTGCTGTGGCTATCGTGGTGATATGTGGTTGCTGTTATATACCCTGTATCAGAGGTCTTCTACAAAGACTGGTTGATACTGCTGTTACGAAGACAATGTACCAGCAGTTGCAACAGACTAGTGAAAGTGAATGCATTGAAATGTGACTTTTGCAAATGTTTTGAAGTTTAAAAGTTTGTCTTGCAAATGAAGTAATGTAAGCAAAGAAAAACTTAGTTTTTACCATATATTGCTGAAATAAAAAGACAAATAAAAGTGTTTTGAGGGGGAAATGTTAAGAGAAAAAGTTTAAAACATACTATTATTTGTCTATTTCTCCCATCTAGCAAAATTAATATGCTATTTGCTGAAGTGTTGGTAAGAAAAGGTCATTGAACCATGTTTATTAAAGATGGGCTTTATCTATGATAGATGTAGTTTGCTTATGAACTTGAATAACACCTGTTTTCTATACTTCTGAATAAGAGTTAATTTACTGAGGCAGGCTCTGGAAAATTCCATCTACCACTGTTGAACTAACTGTGGTTTTGAGGTAAACGTTCCACACTAACTGTGGTTTTGAGGTAAACATTCTACACTAGCTGTGGTTTTGAGGTAAAGCATTCTTTTCTGAGGTAAATTGTGATCCTAGATGTTTTTCATAGTCAACTGTTAGAAATGTAACAAAAGCTATTTTGGCTAGTAACAGGAAAGAATAAAAGCTGATGTCAGTAACCAAGCTGATCAGATTGAGATCATCTTGGCCAACATGCTGCTGTAATCTGGTTAGCTGCAAATAAAGGACATTTTCATCACCTGAGGCAGATGTGACTCGATTGAATTTTTTCTTCTGACAATGTACACCCACAATGTGGTATATAGGACAAACAAAGAGAAAAACTAAACTAAGAATATTAGAACATCTAGGTGATGTTAGGAATATGAGATTGGAAAGTCCAGTGGCCCAACATTTTTGTGCTATCCATGGGGGAAGTGTTGACAGCTTTTCTTTAGTATTCTGGCCCAACCCTTTGGATGTCAGAATATGGGGGGAGAAGAATTTAGACGTAGGCTGTTGAAGCTGGAAACAAAAACTATTGTGAACCTGTGAACTTTATTTCCATATGGGTTACATTTGGAAATCAATTGGGATGTTTAAGGAACTTATGTATAAAAATTAGGGGTTTGTTAGAGTGTACATAGGTAGTTGTATAAAAATTGTAAGAGCAATGTTAATATTATATCAAGGGAAAAAGTGCAATATAGGCTAGTTGTATGTAAGTAATTTAAATTCAAATTATTGAACAGATTTAATATGAAATTGTTATTAACTAATGTTTAATAATTGTGTAATTTGTGAAAAGTATATGGTATAACTGTGTAGGGCATTGTTACATTGGACAGTTTCTTTCTTTCTTTCACTTATGGGGGGGTACACCTTTAAGCTTGGGTGGAAAGTTTGTAGTAATTAAGAATGTATTAATTGGAATGTATCAGTACACTTAATTAATGGGATATAAAAAGGCTGCTAAATTTGTACTATTTCATTCCTTGAAGGCTTGTTAGCCGAGGTACCAGAAGAGAAGAAGTATAAAAAATAAAACAAAAAGCAGCCCAATCCTTTTGCTTCCTAACTTCAGTTTTTTTTTGGTTGAGGAAGACTCTTCCTCAGATTCTTCCTGTGTAACAAGTGGTTGGCCTGATTGGGGAATCTGGGTCTGGAGTACCTGAAAGGCCTTGAAAAAAGAAAAGGTCTCCAAAGCTGGAGTAGGATCTTAGCCCTGTGTTTCTCCCTCTGTTTTCTTTTTAAAGAGGTAGAAGGAACAGGAACAGTAGTAGGCCTGGGTGCCGACGTCGGAATGGATGGCAAGGCAGTAGAAGGCCCCTCCAATGCCACGAGCCATCGTTCCCACTCACCATCAGGAGCTGATGGTTGTAAAGCCTCACAGACATACTCTGGATAACTGCTGTATCGGCTTCCATTCTGGTTCCCGGTAACCGCAAATTATCTAAAGTCGGGAGCGATCCTGGGCTAACACTCGCCTCGAGGCTCTCACCGGATTTCTGAGGCACAGCTTGGATGTCAGGCCTAAATATTTTAGCCTTCTTCCTTGGCAGCTCGTCAGAGGTGCCCGCTCCACCTTCCATCTCAGATGCCAAGCGTCAGAGGCACTGATTTTCCAAATAGAGATTTAAAGCTGCCAAATGGCTTCTAAGGGTTTTGGAGACAAATGATTGGCAAATATCAGAGGCCCTGTAATCGTGACCTGACCCTAAACAGAATAAACACTGATCATGCATGTCCTTATGTGGAATTTGTCTTCCACAAGCACACTTTCCCTTCCTAGATGACATGTGTCTGAAAAAGGTAAAGAAACAAGAAAAAAACCCACAAGGGTACTTATCTGAATGCGGCCAGCCAAGAACGATCATCGAAAATGGATTGGCGAAGTCAAACAAATGCTAGATTACTGGAGCTGGCAATCGGATGTCTGAAACACACTGTGTCAGAAAAGTTTTGAATTGGGTACGTGCAGACATCACAGATATAGCCGGCATCAGTTTATGGCTCTTACATGCAAAGTCGCACTTACCCCTGCTTTCAAGACTTTGGTATACTGGCTGGATGTCCGGTGCTGCAGGCAGCAACTCCCTAAGGTTAAGAATACTGCAATATGATAATACAAGAACATCCTCCTCTAGATTACCAGTATATTTCCTGTACAACCTGGCATCTGGAACAATAAGAACAGAGAATGGCATAGCCTGTGGCTTTGTGGAAAGTTCCTGGCTTAAGACTTGAAGAAAGAAGTCTTTTAAGGAGCAGGATCCTATCATGGAGAAATGATGTTCCAGTATTTTGTATATATGACAGCCCCTAGTAATCTCTTTTCTTGGGAAAGGTTTAGGGTTGACTTTTGAGCATTATTTTAGCTGCTGGGACTGTTTTTCAACTGAGGAAGCCTGGATCTGGCAGTCATCCCACATATCCTTCATCCTTAGTTGTGTGAATACTAGTGACAAACATTTTGTGAGTACTCTTGAGACAGAAGAAAGGTTAACTAACAAGGGGATACAATGGAAGAATATCCCTCATTTGGAAACTGTTTAAGAGCTCTGTGGATGAGGATACAGTCATAGACAATTTTCATGTCTAGGGTGGTGAGTAAAGCATCCTTTAGCCAGACAGGGAGAAAGCAGTGCTTAGAGAGTCAACACCTCCAATTTTTTCACTGTCTCAAATCTGTTTAAACTTGACAGGCCCAACACAGGGCTTCACTAATTTTCAGTTTTTGAAGTTAGTAATAATCTTGAGCAGTATCTTCTGCTCCTACTTGTCAGGGAGACATGCTGAATTACTTGCCATTCCTGTCATTGTACAGTTTTTGCAGGGCATACTGCAAGTGATAACAGAACAAAAGAAATACCTCCAAAAGGGGGAAACCGAGTCAATTATTTTCTGTAACCTATTGAATCCACCTCTCTTACCTATTTATCTGTCAGTAGGAATCAATTCCACTTGAAAAAAGTGAATATTCCTCTCAGTGCTTAAGGTTGGGGGGGGGGGTCTGATGGTCAGCAGAAAATATTCGGACTTTTATTCTTGATATTGGGGACCATTTTTTTGTCTCGTGTCCCTGCTGGATACAGGACTGACTTCCTGTCCAACCAGGTCATTTCTTCTGGCATTATCTCCAGAATCTGTACTGTTCCAGCTTAATATGTTCTTATTAGAGTGGCAGACCTTGGAAGTATAGTTTCTGGAGTTTTTGGGTAACAGCGGATGAGATTTTTGCTTTGCAGACTGCAGTGTTTTATCCTTTTCCTAAAGTATCTTCAAGTATCCTAAACTTTCCTTGGAGGGCATCTAAAAAGGTTATTTTTAACCAAAGGGGCATACAGCAGGTAGTCCTTTACATCACTAGTGAAGAAAGTACAGTTGTGTAGACTTACCATAAATGTAGATGTTCGAGTGTATTCATTATTGCAGTTCTGACTTGTGGGATTTCCTGCTGTGAAAGTCCTTGGCTGGTCCAACTACCAGAGAAAACTCTTTCCACATCCCAGGCTGCTGGACACCCTGACTGACTTCAGTAAGCTCGGGTATAAAGGGAGCCAGTCTGCGTCATGATCTCAGTATTTTCTTGTCCTCTACTAGGAGCAGCCCTAAGTGGACAGGAGTGAACTATGGAAGAGGACCATAAAGCAGGAGAGCCAAGGGGGTGTGGGGTTCCCTGGCTGGATTAGTTGATTATTAGTAGACTATGTAGTAGGCTAAGGGGGGCAGGAGGGAGAGAAAGAAGACTGCAAAAGTGAATACACTCGAACATCAACATTTATGGAAAGTGTACACAACTGTACTATGTTCTTCGTGTTTCAATGTTGCAGTCCTGACTTGTGGGAAGATTCCCAAAGCTGAATTGAAGGGGGAAGAAGATTAAGGAAACAAGAGGATGCCCTGCAGGATGACAGTGGCAAATCCTGCTCTAGACTTAGAAAAGGCTTCCAAATGGTGGTGTTTTGTGAAGGTATGCAGAGATGACTAGGTGGCTGCTTACAAAACGTCTTTAGTAGGGACTCCCTTTAGAAAGGCAGCAGAGGTAGCTGTGGCTCTTGTGGAGTATGACCTAATCATTTCATGTTTTTTTTTTTTTTTTTTTTACCTGTAATAGAAATAGATGCAGTGGGAGATCCAGTTAGAGATGGTCCGTTTAAAAGCTGGCTTCCCCTCAGAGCCAGGACAAAGGTAATAAAAAGCTGGTCAGATTTTCTCATGGCTTTTGTCCTGTCCAGATTAAAGTAGAGCTGCCTATGCACATCCAAATAATGAAGCATTGTTTGCCCTTTGTTCTGAAGGTTGAGAAAGAATGTAGGCAGATGACTGGCTTGATTTAGAGAAGTATCAGTGACCACCTTGGACATGAAAAAGGGTTTAGTTATGAGGGAAACCTTGTCTTGGTGGAAGATAATAAATGGTTCCACTGCCATGTGGGCCTGCAACCAGAAACCCTCCTGGCTGAGGAGATGGCTAAGTAAGAAACTTCAGAGGAGCAGGATGTTGCAGGTTCGAAAGGAGGCAAAGTCAGCATTTCTAGAACAAAACTGAGGTCCCTGGCAGGTCTAATGTGAATGACTCTCCTAAGAAATTGTCTTAATAGGGGATGGAAAAAGACTAGAGGAAGAGTAGGAATGTGGGACAAAATGGCAGAAGCATGAATTTTAAGAGAGGAGTAGGAAAGGCCTTTATCTACCAGACTAGCCAGGTATTCTAGGATGGTAGCAATATGTGCTTAATTGGAAATGAGATGGTGCTTCTGGCACCAAGCAGAAAATCTTTTCCATTTGGCTGAGTATGATTTTCTAGTGCTAAGCCTTCTAGATTCTTTACAGATGTCCTGCACTTGCTTACTTAGGGTGATGTTGCAGTTGGGTGCTGCAGAATTATGCAAGCTGACATGCTGAATATCTGAAGGATGGGGTGCACAATTCTCTCTTGATTTGAGTGAGAAGGTCTACTCTCTGAGGTAACAGCCATGGGCACTGAATGGTGAGCTCAAGGAATAGAGGATACCAGTGTGGTCTGTGCCAGTCTGGTGCTATCAAATACTGCCGCTGGGCCCTCTTCCCTTATCTTTAGAAGCACTAGAGGCAGAATGGGTAAAGGTGGATATACAAATGAAGAGTGAATCCAAGAGAAGGAGAAAGCATCAGATTTTCAGACAGATTTCTATTTGATCCTGGCACAGACTTTTTTCAGGTGAGCATTTTCCTTGTTGGCAAAGAGGTGTACCTGTGGAATGCCCCAATCTCTCAGTTATGCTGAGAAAACTTTCCTTATGCAGATGCCATTTGTGGGGGTCCATCAAGTTTCTGCTGATGTGACCTGTTAGAGCATTTTAAGCCCCTGAATGGCTTGATTTAGAGAAGTATTAGTGACCACCTTGAGCATGAAAAAGAGATTAGTTATGAGGGAAACCCTCACGTGCCATGAGGTGTAACCCCAGAGAGTGTGCAGTTTCTCAGACTTGCATCACTAGGTGGCACAGGGGATAAGGGTGTGCACATCCCTGCCTGCTTATGTACCATATGACTGTGGTATTGCCTGTTTTTACTAACAGTACCTTTGGTTCCCATTTTTCTTTGAAGGCTATCGGGACTTTTTGCACTTCCATAAGTTCTTTCCAATTGTTCTTGAACTGAACCTCCCACTTCCCTTCCCTTGGGATTGGTGGTGTTGAAAGTGAGCCCCCCAGGCTGTCTCTCTTAAGCATCTGTGGTGAAGGTTTGGCTCTGTGGAATGAAACTGAAGGGAAGCCCCTGATTTTGGGTACAAGCCGGTACCCACTATATATTCTTGAGGTACTGCTGAAGCTTCCTCGTGCAGCCTGGCCAGGGGAACCATGAGGATACATGATGCCATATATCCCAGTGCTCGGAGAAACTCTCTGGTTGAGTGAGAAGCAATATTTCTGCTGATTTGTTGGAAGTATTTTGTCAAAAAGGAGACTTTGTCTGGAAGAAGGAAAGCCTTTTGAAGTGAGTCCAGGAGTGCCCCCAGGAAAACTATCATTTTGGTTGGGGCAGTGTTGAATTTCTGGAGATGTATTGTGAATCCCAGGGAGGACAGGAGATCTTGGGTGGACTTCTGGTCCTTGACGAGTTTTGACAGGTCTGTGGGCTGTATCAGGCAAATGTCTAGCTAAGGGTGTATTTGGACCACCCCGGTCCTGCAGAAAGTAATTGCAGGTGCTAAACTCTTTGTGAAAAGCCTTGGAATGGTAGATAAGTCAAAGGGCAGTGTTGAAACTGATGGTGACTGGATCCTACCTTGAAGCAAGGAAAGCTTCTGTGAGACTTTTAAATTGGAATGTGCAGCTAGGCATCTTTTAGGTCTAGTGAGGCCATGAAGGCTTATGGGGTTATCATGGGTAACAGCTTGTAAAGATTCAACATTTTGAACTTTGGAACCAGGAGAAACTGATTGAGGCTGGACAGATCCAAGACGGGGCTCCAAGAGCCTTCCTTTCTGGGAACCAGGAAAAGCCTGGAGTAGAAGAATCCTTTGCCTTTGACCTTCTGGAACTGATTCCACAGCTCCCTGAAAGCACAAGATCTGAATCTGGGCAACAACCTCTGATTTTTGATTTTTTTGTGGAACATCTGGATAGCCTGAGTATCTTAAAGGCTCTATGAAAGTGAGATTGCAACCAGTTGAAATAATGTCTAAAGTAATATGGGTCCAGCTTTGTTTGAAAAGTGACAACCTTCCTCCTAGTCTCTGCCTAGTGGGGGAGTGGGGGCAGATGAGTCACAGTTGCTCTCTGGTAGGGGCTTGGGACCTAGAACTCCCTTCCCTTGGAGCCTCAGAGGTGCACTGCCTGCTTCTTTGCAGCTTTTAATGCTGCCTATAGATTCTGTCTCACTGTGGTTTCCTCTGTCTACTCCTAGGCTGGGATGAAAATGCCAGTTGGAAAGTTCATACTGAACCTAGAAGGCTGCACTTGGAGGAAGTCCTTCACAGTTTGCATAGACTTTACTTTGTCCTCCATCTTTTTGAGAATTGCCTCTGCCTTAGGGCCAAAGAGAGAGTCTTTGTCCAAGGGAGCATCCAGGAGGTTTGATTTAACATGGTCATGAAGAGACTGTTCCCTAAGCCACGCAAGTCTTCTAATAGCTGAGCCAGTGACAGCTGCCCTGCAAGAAGCTTCAATGGCATCATAACTACAGTGTAATGAATGTTTAGCTATCTCAGAATTGGAGTGACAGAGATCTAGGAGTTCCTTGGAAAAGGTTTTTATCCTCTAGGGAGGTGACCTTCTGTTTGATCTGATCTAAAATGGTTTGCTGATATTTGATCATATGCAATTGACAGTTGAGGGGACTCAAACTAAGAGTGGCAGATGTATATACCTTTTTCCCGAAGCTATCAAAGGCCCTACTCTCTTTGTGTGTAGGTAAAAGGTTCCTGGATGAAATGGTTCTAGCCCCTTTAGACCCTGGGGAGACTACCTCGGGTCAGCAGAGGGATTTTAAAAAAGATATTTGTGGGAGTCCTGTACCCTATAAAACCTGTCTGGTTTACGTGGGGCAGGGGGAAGGGAACCAGGATTCAAGCAAGAATCCCAGAAAGCATCCTCCTCTACTTCTAAAATGGGGGGAAATAGCCAGTGGTTTGTGTTCAGGTAGATCCAGGAACTCCATAACTCACTTTCTGGACCGGGGATATTCTTGTGCCTCCCACTGAAAATTTTGTCTCGTAGCATGGAGGGTCTCCCCAGAGGTGAAATCCTCTAGGGGGAGGCAGAGGGAATGTTCTCTGAATCAGACTAATCATAGGATGTACAGGAGGGGCCCTCTTCAGACCCAGACTCCTCTAGGTCTGAATCTTCATCTGATTGTAAGGGGTATGGGAAAGCTTCAGAAAGAGCATCCCTTTTCCTTTTTCCTGTCTTGACCTAACAATAGAAATCAGGATCTCAGTTAATCTAATCAAACCCAGTTATAATCCCTGTAAAAGGGGGGCAGTAGGTCTAGGCAATGACCCTTCCAAAGTACCTCTCTTTGTCTTTGGTCTTAAGCCTAGGTGTGTTTGATGACCTGGTGCCTGTCTCTCTGGAAGTGCACTTGAACACAGCTCCGGATGCTGATGGCAAGAAAAGACTGAAATCATGATGCAGGTTGGCTCCCTTTATACCCAAGCATACTGACATTGGTCAGGGCGTCCACCAGCCTGGGAGGCAAAAAGAGTTTTCTTTGGTAGTTGGGCAAGCTGAGGACTTTCACAGCAGGAAGTTCCACAAGTCAGGACTTCAACAGTGAAACATGAAGAACATTTGTATTTGCAACCAAGCATGCTTTTACAAGACAACCACCAAAAACAGCTTCTCTTAAGGTAGGCATCCACAGTGCCATACCCACATTTAATGATATTCTAATCCATTGTTTCAGCAGTCTGGGCCAATATATAAACTTTATCTCCAAGGACAATGTCTGATATATCCTGTACTAATCCATCAATCTGTTTAATGAAGTTTGCCAACATTATGTCCGAGGTAGATGAGGTAAAAATATTCTTCCCTAATCTATAATCCTACTCTGTTTTGGGAAGGGCATTCTGCCCCAGGACTATAATGAATCCAATTTAAGTTTCAATACAAATGAAAGCAGGATTTGCCACTGGGATTTTGTAGTGGTATTAGTGCTTTATGACTTTATGGAGGCCAGGGGACTACGAGTGTGGCTGTAAAGAAACGCTATTAAATGTGTCTTTAAAATTCTCTATCACAGAAGAGATGGCAGATGGCTTGGGATACTTTATTCTCAGCAGTTCCATGTATCTCCTTTCAGAAGAGAAACCATTTACAGCTTACCCCACTTGAAATTGTTTCCCAGCAAATTCAGGGTAGCTCAGAAGGTCATATTATCAAGTTCAGGGCAACAATAAAGGCCATAGTATCAAGGAAGTACCAAAGGACATGGAACCCTCATTATCTGCATCAAACCCTAGAGGTGCACAGATCTGGATCAGGTCAGGTCCTCTTCACATTCTTCCAAAACCAGGGGACTGGGTTGTATTTTTTCTCTTCTTGGTTCCCATCACCCAAGAAGTGCTTGGCCTAGACTTTGTGAAGAGGTTTGGGACAGTTTTTTTTATAGCAAGCAAAGTATTCCTCTGCAAATCTACTACATTCAAAATGTTATAAAAAACCTATCACTTGCTCAGGTGACTGACATTGGACTCTCTGGCAACCAATACCTGCACCTGAGAGTCAGGCACCCCTCTAAATAAACAGTAAGGGAGAATACTACAGATATACAACTCTCAAATGGCTGCAGCATAACATTTGGATAGTCATCAGCCAAGGAAGATTAAATAGGTCTGCGAAGTCTCTGAAGCAAGTTCAACAGAAACTTCTCTGATTCCTACTGTGTGTGACTTGCAACTAATGTTCCACTGGGGAAGGTTTCTATCTGAGATTTCAAAATCTGAATTCTGTTTCCAAGTTTCAAGTGCAAGAAATTATCTTTGAGAAAGAAGAGGCACTATCCATGGTCATGTCTCCCAAAGCCTCTCTTAAAAAATGTACTGGGGCCAATGGAGCAACAAGAGGGAAATAATCAGGGATACATCTTGTACTAGAAGAACTATACTCTCACCCCAAGGGAGACAAAATCCTGCTCACCGTAAAAGGCCTGGCCTTCTCAACCTCAAATGCCCGACCCTGCTTTAACATGATCAACAGGCTCTGTAGAGACTTTTATCAATTTTTTTATAATATTGTGGCTTTTCAGAAATTTTCAGAATCTCTCTCTAACATTTTTCCTTTTTATTTCTATCAGATTAATGATTACTTCTTGTAGGTCTCCCACTAAATACTGTCAGATGTTCCCTTGACTAATGCAGACAAACTTAACTGCTTCTCAAACAGCTTAAATTCCCAGCATGCCTAAGAAGCATTTTCTTATCAAAAGTTACACAATGTTCACAAACATCTGCAATGATTCTGACATAACTAAAACACTTTAGATGGTAGTTTTTAGGGGGAAAGTTGTCTCCTACAACAGACTGCACATTATTTTTGAGAGGACATCATTAGACAGAAAAAAATGTCATACGTATGTTAATACACAATGTACTATACTGTAAATGTTGAGTCACAAAGAAAAGAAAGATAAAAAGAACTGTACTTATCACAGCTCAGACTTTGCCAAGAAAGTGACTAATGACCCGGCAAAGAGAAGCAAGCAACTATTCAGCTCAAGCAGCAGCAGCAGCAAAAAAAAAAAAAACGAACAGAAAATGGTACTGGCATCCATCTCTTTAACAACCAAGCATATACTGAAAATCTCAGCTAAAAGGTTAACCATGCCTCTCTAGGGACATCTAATCACTTTAAGATATGGCCAGAAAACTGATGTTTATCTGCAGTCTAATTGCATCATTTTATGAATTATCTACAATAATTCTCCTCATGAACATCAGTGATTACTTTGAAAATCAATGTCTCCATTACAGAGCTCACATCTGCCGTTTTATGCCCCTTCAGCAGGAGCATCAAAAAGAGGATCGAATAATGAAAGATTATTTTAAAGTTTGACATGTTTTGTGAACTTTCATGTGGATACAACTGTTTTGTAGTATACATGTCCTCCAAAGCCGTAGGTTTTATGTAAACATAATTTTGGGGTATAATTTAGAAAGAAAATGACACTTGTGTGAACCCACTCACCGCAACAGCAGCTGTTCTGGACTGATTCTGCATGAATGTATAATGTGAATGGGAAATAGGCAGAAGTGTACCTATCAGAACAGTGACCTAATCGTTTGACAGTGAATTGTTCCTAGGGATTTGTCTGGAGTCTAAAACTGAGGGCATTAACATGAAACCAGCTATAAAAGAATGAGCCATGTGCATCTTATTCTGTTCTTTGGTCATGTTCCGGAAGCAGCAGAGAGAATTACTGTACCAGCAAATGCCCTTGGGGAAACTAAACTCTTACAGCCTAAACTAATCTACATAAATGTAGAAGATGAATATTATAATTGTACCAACACACTATAATTTACTGTCACCTACAAGGATAGGAAAGGTAGGAAAGAAACACACTGACACATGACTTGCAATACCACACACACTAGTAACTCCTGGGTTAATCAAAAAATTTCCATATAGGTGCAGCTCAAATTGGATTACCAGTACATATTTAAAATAATTAAATGAGGGTATTGCAGTTTGTGTGTACTACAATGCGTGTCAAATAAAAAGGTAAAATGAGAAATAAATCGAGTGGCAGGAATAAAGACAAAAGAGAAGGTCAAGCAGTTGAAATTCAAACCTCATACAATAGGTGTGACTATGAACATAAAAAGGAACAACGGTTTAAATAAAGTAAAAATAAAAAAAAGAGGATTAACTGTCCTCTTTTGAAGTATATTTTATTACATTTTTCAGATGCAAAAATACATACCCCAAACATAAACAACATATATATTCATTGTGAAAGGAGTGGATAAAGAAATGTGAACAGGAAATCAAAACAGCTGATTAGACTGAAAGAAAGTATCTAATAAAACTGACCATTTTGTTGCAAACAGTTTTTTTTAATTTATCATTACGTTTAAAAGCCTTAAGAATAATTTATACTTAACAATGAACAACCGAAGTACCAAGAAATTTAGAAATATGGCAAGGTTTGACATGTGCAACAGTAATCAAAATAAGTATACAGTCCACAACTGCAACCCAACTCCTTAAAATGAATTGATGCCAATCTGATATATTAGAAACAGTCAGTTTAGAAAAGAGTACCCATTGTACAACTCCAAAGCCTATGCAAAACATTAGCCACAGCAAACAGACAGAATTTAGAATCACCATCAAATCCACAGGATGGACGGCCGTCGTGGTGCAGTGGTTAGCATTGTCGCCTCACAGCAAGAGGTTCTCCGGTTCGATCTTTGGCTAGGGTGTCTTCTGTGCGGAGTCTGCATGCCCTCCCTGTGTGGTTGTGTGGATTTCCTCCGGGTGCTCCGGTTTCCTCCCACATCCCTAAAGACATGCTGCAAGTGGATTGGACACGCTAAAATTGGCCCTAGGCGTGAGTGCGTGCGTGCGTGTGTGTGCCTTCTGTGGAAAGTTGGGTGCCGGGCTGGCAACTCGACACGGTAAAAATTCCATGCCGGACAAGGTGATCCTCTGTGGTGACCCCTAAACGGGAAAAGCCGAGAGAGAGAGAGAGGGAGAAAATACATAGGATAAAAAAGACAGTTTAGTAGGACTGAAGAAAGAAGAAGAAGAAGAAGTAGGACTGAAGTAAGCAAGTAGTATACCACAAAATGAAGCAGTCTGCTCCTGCTGCAGGCAATAAGGAAAGGGTGCATTGTTGATGAATGATGCAACTGCCCTGAGCTCAAGGTGTTAGGGGGTGGATCGGCAGATGCTGATGGTATATATTGTAGTATCTGATTCAGAAAGGAACTATGATACTTATACTGTTCTTGTGGTCAAAGCTGAAGTGCAGCCTAAAGTCCTTTGTGTGTGGCATTTTAAATATGCAAAGCCACTTGGTACATTTGTAGTAAGCATTTTGCTATAGTTTCATATACAGTTTCATAGCAGAAGGGCTTTTTTGCATTCCTAAGACAGATTGGGGAACTGTACATGGTGTCATATAACTTAGTTACACTAATAAGAGATAAGGAAAATTATAAACGGAGTATATCAGTTTAACAGGAATAGTGAAAACAGCATTTCTCCATACAGATTTCCAACTTAATTGCAAATCATTACTGCTGGCATTCTCATCCCTTACAAAAGGCTGAACACCAGAACTTTACACTGAAAGGCATATCATTTAGGAATCTAAGAAAAAGAATGACTGTACAAAAGAAAATGAGTATGATTTGAAATGTAAAAGTTTACAATAAATACATGTATGTGGGCTTGGGTTACTAATAAATATATTTAGCATAGGAACATATCCCTAGGGAATAAATCTGTCCAAGCAGAATAAATGTGTTGAAAATTAAAAAAAAGAAAAATCAAGAACATTCTAATTCTATGGAAAAAGAAAATGTTTAGACTGATTCATTGAATAGTTCAAAAGAACAGCAAGACTGTAAACAACTGATTGAAACACCAAAAAGGGTTGGGAGGGTGGCCTAATGGTTAACGTGTTTGCCTTACAAACACAAGGTGCAAGGTTTGAATCTCACAAGGGATAATTGGCTAGGCTTAAAATGGCTCGCAAGGGCAGTTAGCTTAGTACTAACCTATGAACCTATGAAAAAGAATAAGCTATAAATGCAAAAGTAACATTAAGTTACTGAATGCTGTAAATAAGCCATTAAGGGTGAAAGGTATTCTAAGTTTACATATATTACTTAAGCAATAACCCACGGCTGGGTGTGGGTAATGCTGGATTTACCCACAGCTGGTGTGGTTTGGTCACGAGGGCGAAGCGGACTTGTGTTCCCATGCTTACACAGTACATCAGTGCTATGCAGAGATAGCAATGGAGAAAGGAAGATCTCCATTGCTGCTGCTGCTTTTTTTTTTTTTAACTGATTATAAAAAAGAAAATGGGAGACTTTTTACATTTGGAAGAGGGACAGGCGAAATAAAAGGATAATCAGGTAAGTTTTTTAAGTTTTGCAGAACGTACTTGATTATCCTTTTATTTTTGTCTGCACTGTCTCCCTTGTTTGCTTCAAGTCTTCCGTTTTCTTTTTTTATTCATAAAAAGGAAGAAAAAAAAAAAAAAAACAACCCCCCCCCCCGAGATATACTAATGGGAAAAAGTCCGAGCGAGCTGACTGTTTTCCATTGGTATATTCTCGGATTTACAACTGGCACACTGGTTAGGCTGGCCAATCAGCGTACTCATTTTTGCATATTAATGGCCAGTCATTGTATAATTTTAGATAGGAAATGCAGAGAATGGAGAGAAATATAAAAGTTAAGTACTCACCATAACTTTGCATTTGTGTTGTCTGTTTTCATCCTTCCTCAACTGATAGGTCTCTGATCTAACCTCGGATCTGACTTTGGCTACTTTGTTAGACTTTAGGCTCCATAGCTTGAGCTTCTTCCCTTACCCACAATCCTCACAGTTATCTCAGACTGAATTTGCTCTCTAGTCCGCTAACCAATATGTGTCAAATAACACTCAACCATTAACATATTCTAAAACAAGTAGTGTACCAACTACAGCATAAACACAGAGAAGGAGGAGACTGCAGATCATGCTGCAAGACTGACAGGAAATACCTCTCAGGACATACGAGGAGATTATAAAAAAATAGGAAGGGCACTGGAGGGCTGGAAGATGAGGAAGGACAAAAACAGACAACACAGATGTAGTTATGACGAGTACATAACCTTTATATCTGATATCTTTTTCATCTATTCCTCAAACTAATGGGACAGAGTCCCCAGCTACAGAAACCCTGGGTTGTCCTCAAGGAAGGATATTCCAGAGTACAGTGGAGCCACATGCTACCCTATTCCCAGATAAGATGTCCACTCTATAATGAGTTATAAAGACATAAACACCGGACCATGTGGCAGCTGCACAAATGTCATCTATAGATGCACTGGACCAAAAAGCAGTTGATGGGGCCACAGATCTGATTGAAACAGCCTTAGGTGGATTGGGCAATGGCAATCCTTTATTCTTATTAATAAAAGAAATGCAATCAGTGAGTCATCTAGGTAAGGTTGCTTTAGATACTGTTTGTTCACTTTAGCTTTGGAAAAAAGAAACAATTGGTCTGATATTCTGAAATCTTTAGTTATGTGAATATAGAATCTAAGTTGTGTCTATGAACATCCAAAAGTTGCAGCATGTATTCTCCCTTGTTGGAAAAACTCAGAAAGAAAATGGGTAGATCGATGGACTGGTTGTTATTTGTCTCTGATGCTACTTTGCGTACGAAGTAAGGGTTAGTCCAAAGGGATAACCTGTCCTTAAGAAAAATCAGTAAGGGTCGCTGGGAAGAAAGTGCCTGGACTTCTGATACTCATCAAGCCAATGTAATGGTGACCAGGAAAAGAGTTTTCCATGATAAGAACTTTAAGTCTACCTTGGCTGAAGACTGAAAGGGAGGTTGGGCCAAAGCTTGAAGAATTACTGTTAAATCTCACAGAGCAGTGGGGTTCTTAATAGGAGGTCGAAGTAAAAAGGTACCTTTAAGAAAGGACTTACATAATCTCAGACAGTCCGAAGAAGAACGTTTTTTCTCCAAGTGAAAATTACAAATAGCAGCAAATTGGACCTTAATTGCTGAGTAACTAGCTCCATTACTGAAAATGGAAGCAAGAAGTCATGAACAGCTGGGATAGCTACTGAAAAAGGGTCTAACTGTCTCTGGAGGATCCAGACAGAAAATCTTTTCTACTGGCTCTTATAAATCTTCCTGGCAGAAACTTTCTGGGATAATGTAAGGATGTGATGAACTTTGAAAGAAAGCCTGGAGATTCCAGCCATCACTAGAAGTGGAAAAAAACATGCGGTCAACTTGAGGGTTCGAATATTCAAGTGAAGTATCCCGATAGATGAGATACAAGGCCCTGAGAAGCATCTAGTACACAGGGAGGCCAGAGGAAGGGGAAACCATACTTGGCGAGGTCAGAATGGAGCAATGAGGATTACTTTGCTCTTCCGCTTTCTGGAAAAACTTGGAAATGAGAGGGATGGGGGGAAAGGCATGCAGGAGACTGGGGGGGGCAATCATGAATCAAAGTCTCCCTCTAGCAGGATCAGGGTACCGTACCTGCTGCACTTGGAATTGAAGGGAGAAGCAAAGAGGTTGCAACACGGTTGGTCCCACTTGCGAAATATCATTTCCACCACTGACGTTTTGAGAGACCACTCATGATGGCATAAAATGGACATGCTCAGTTTGTTTGCTAGCACACAGGACTTCCCTGGAATATGTGTTGCTAATAGAAAGTGGTCGGAAGAGATTGCCCATTGCCACACTATTACTGCCTCTTGACATAGGGGGTAGGACCGGGTTTCCCTCTGTTTATGTACCAAACTACCGACAAGTTGTCCATCTGAACAGCAACAATTGTTAGAGGGAGAACACTTGAAACATTAGCAACGTCAATGGGACTGCTCTCATTTGTAGGATACTAATGTGAAGATATGCCTCTGAGACCACGTGCCTTGGATTATCCTTCCCACGTAATGCCCCCACCCTAGTTGGAAGGCATCCGTCATCACCATGGCCTTGGATGAAGGAAGAACAAAAGGGTGGCCCAGAGAAACAAATTCTGTATGAATCCACCAGACTGTGTGTTTGCCAGTATTTGTAATTCAAATAGGTGCCACCAGAGGATGGCACTCTACTGACCATCGTACTGTCGAGCCTGAAGAAGGAGGATGAGAGTGATCTGAGGAACACTTCCTCGACTCTACTGTTGTCAGCTGCATCTTCCGAAGATTTCCTGGAGGAGAAGGGAGCTCCCTACATTGAAAGAAGTAATTCTTGAAGAATTAACTTATTTTTATGCTCTAGCAGAGCCCTGTGGTTATAACCAGCACTAATTTCACAGTCAGTAAATAAATGACCTGCCCCAAAATACAATACACACTCAAAATGAGCATCTGAGTTCGGGATCTTCCGCCTGAACGAGAAGCACTTTTTGAATCCATTCGGTTTTATCTGAGATGATAGCAAAAGGATTAAGAAGCATCAAGTAGGATACATTAAAAATATAGGTTAGCACAAATACCAATAGTAAGAGAAATACCAAAAAAGGCATACAGCAGCAAAATAAATACTAACAATGGTACTAAAAAACAGTAATAAAAATAAACATTTTAAACTGTTCCATCAGATAATGTCATTTTTAATGTATCTCCATGAAATGAGAGGATAACTCTTCATTAAACCTTTTTGAATCTTGAGTAAATTTAACTCCTAAATACTCAGACTCTTTCACTATACAGAGTGGAACAGGATCTGAAAAAAATGCTGTAGGAATAATCATCACTCAGTGCAAGAAATTAGAGTTCTCTAAATTCAACTTAAAATTAGGAACCTTTGCTGTGCTGCTGATATAACAGGATAAAGTCTTGACTATGACCCAGGTGATCAAAGTTTGATTAGTGGTTTAGGCACTTGAAGATGCAGGCAGGGAGGATGGGCATGTCAGTCCTGGGGGAGAGAAGATGCCGGGTGTCTCTTTATTGGAACTCTGATGAAGGAGGGAGCTCAGAGAGAAGAAACTATAGGGGAAGAGGGCAGGAGGATGAAGAAGTTATGATTAACCTATTGGCCCAGGGTGGAGCCATGTGTACAAAGTCTATTCCACATTGCCCGCACACTAACATGTGATGATGTCAGCACATGTGGGAGGGGCATTAGAGCTAGGAAAATTCTTGAATCCCTTCAGAAACAACGGCACTACTCTTGGCAGCTTAAGTACTGCCTCCAGAAAATAAAACAAAATAGAGAAGCCAGTGCCCATGATCAGGAGGAATGAATGGGCCAATCGACTATGCCAGCAGACAGGTTTTAAGGGGTATAACAACAAAAATAATAATAGTACTAATAAGAAAAAGCTTATAATTAAAAACCTTTGAGAATGAGTCTATGATGTAATTGATACCAGGAATATCAGTTTTTGAATGTCGTTGTCATCTATAACCTCCTTTTTCCTATTATTACATGAGTTTGGAGTGTCACATCACACTTGATAAACTCTCAAGTCTAATTGCTCACACACTATACGTCAATAAGCAGTTTAATACTAAACTGCAATCATCTAACAACTGACACACCTTTGCCAAGGTCATTAAGAAATCATTACTCAAACCACCAGGACCTCATCTGAACAAACCTTGACTACACAACACTACTCTGCTAACACAGCTTCAGCTGCACCTTTATCCAAATCTAAAGTGAGTGACCCTGGCTCCACACCTACTGCTATAAGGACTCCACATGTTGTAGTCCAGTTGGTAATGCATTAGTACAAATTAACTCTATACTTAAGTACACTGATGCTCCACTCTCCAGGCTGTGCAGTGATAGGGTCAGTTAGCAGGACTCAGGATGAGACCAGAGCCCTTAGGCTCCATCCTACTAAGTGGCATGGTGAATGACCTTAGACGCTGTGGGATATGCAGAGTGATACAGTTGAGATCTATATGCATGTGTCTTGGGCCAGTAAGACACTTGTCCAGTACCCTACCTTCTCCAAGAATTAAATCACAATTAAAAAAAATAACTGAATTCAACAATTAGCTTACTGTTTCACTCTAGAAGAATCCACTGTGGGTGAGTATGAAAGGTGGTAACTGAAAGGCAGGCCTTGTTTGCTACACATGACCTTCACCTCCAGAGGTATAGCTGGCTTTTACAGTGCCTAGGGCTGTTCTCCAAAGTGGCACCTCACGTCCCCAGCTCTTGACACACTGATAAGATCTATGACCATGGCCACAACCACAATAATCATTTTAATTGTTACACTTAGCAGTATACACTACTCTTTTCAAGTAACACCTGCAAAAGCTTTTACTGGAGTAAACCATGGGGATGCTGTCAGTGTGCATACATATAAGCATTTGTATGTTAAGAACTAGAAACAACAGGAATGCCTTGTGTAAACACAAACAGGTCTGCGCCACAATGAAAATGTTTACTGTGTGTTTGAATAAGTTCAGCTTGATTACTGGTGGAAGGAACTTTGACTATATGCTTGAATACAGGGTGTACTGGCATGTAGTTCCTGATGTAACTCATCTCCCCACCCCCAAGTCTTAATGATAGTGTTACTCTGTTAAGCACTTTAAAGCTGAGACCACGTAGTGCAGCAATGGTTGTTTTCAATCTAGTGCCAACAGTTTTCTATGATTAACAGATTTACCGAATCTTTTTAAGTTACACTTGCCAATTTATTTTTAATATTTTTACATATTTTTCTCTAATAAAAAATTAAGTTGAGTGACTTCAGGCTGCACTTTCACTGCCATAATATTTTTAGAAATGTGTTGTAGATGGTAGTAATGGAACAACTTCTTTCATTGTGTATATATTTTTTAATTCAATTGCCACATTATTGGCTGTTTTAAATTAAATGCTGACAGTGCAGTACAGTGTTAGGGGGTGCTGCAGTACTAAATGTGCCATCATTCAAATAAGATGTTAAACCAAGGCCTCATCTGCTTGAGATGGTGGTAGCTCAGGTGGATGTAAAAGATCTCAAGGCACCTATCTGAAAGAGTAGGGGAAGCTCCCTTATGACCTGGCCAAATATGTCCTCAAAGTATAAATACCACCTCAGGTCTCTCCTGAAAAGAGGCCACTAGCCTTGTGGGACTAACCCTATCAACAAAGGATAAATTAAAAAAACAAAAAGTAAGATGGGGGGGTGATATTTCTGGGTGCATTTGTTATAGCTGTTATATTTGTGACAACTGGTTTATTATTGGTTCTTTGACCATATGATTTTAACTAGTGTATTTAACAGCAGTGGTTTGTATATGCTATGTTATGATGAAGGCTTTCAACTGTACAAATGAAGACACAAACTTTCATCAAAAGTATTTATGTACATATATATGCAATGATTTGCTATATTCACATATGTGTTATACTAACTTGAATATTCCCAATAATCCTTCTACAACAATGTAGAGCAATGGTCACTTTTCAAACCATCTGGGTCCGCAGAGGAGTATCTGTTTTTATCTACTCAAATATTAACTCACATCAAATACCTCAAGATTCTAAATTTGAGCTCCTTAACATGTTGGTCTCATTGATAAATTAATTTGCCATACCACTGTCAACTATAGATTCCCTTCAACTTCACCTGAGGACCACAGCAAGTACGTAGACAAACTGAGCACCATATCCATAACTTCCAATACCCTGACACTAGGTGACTTCAATTATCCTCCCAATAACTGGGAGTTTTACACATTTAGTAATAAACATGCCCCATATTTCCTATACTTCACTAATGCCAAATACTTATATTAAACTGTCCAAGCTGTCATGAGAGGGAGAAATGCTGATTTTAACTGCATATCTACTAAATTGTCACATTTTGTCTCATAGGTTCATAGGTATATACTAAGCAAATGACCACTAGGGTCCTTATAAGCCTAGCCTGCAACCCAAAAGTGACCCACACATTTGATTTATATAGGGGGTGATGTACTGACTGCCTCTGTCCATCAGAGACATAGGAGTCAGAACAGGGGTGAATTTCTGATTACTTATCCAAAGGACTGGATTGTGCTTAAACATGATAGGGAGGAACTATGCTTCACATGAATGAGGAGCCAGTTTCAGAGAACAAGAATTCTCAGAGAAACATATTTGTCTCTCCAACATGTCCTATTTATGTCGCATACAAAATATAAGTCTTCTAACCTAGTAGTTCTGGTGCTGTTTGTTTTGTGGATGTGCAAAAGGTTCAATACAGGGTCCAGGTATGCCTTGTATGCCACGCAAAGATCACCTCTCACAAGTCTGTATGAAACATATTTGTCTCTCCAACATGTCCTGTTTATGTTGCATACAAAATACAAGTCTTCTAACCTAGTAGTTTTGGTGCTGTTTGTTTTGTGGACGTGCAAAAGGTTCATAGGTTTATACTAGGCTATCTGCCCTAAGGCATTTATAAGCCTAGCCCAAATTATTGTGGCTTACGCCACCCCTTATATGAAAAAATACTGTGCCCATTAGTTTGTTGTGCCTCTGTCCAGCAGTGACCCAGAGATGATTCCCGGGGTAAACCTACGATCTCCCATCCACAGGTCTAGATTTCTCTTGAACAGAGTCAGCGAGGTGCTCTGCCTCACATGGACCGGGATTTTATTCCACAGCATAGGGAGTCTCTGAGTGATAAATCTATCCCTCCAGCACGTCCTGTTTATATCCGTGCTAAGGTTTAAGTCGCTTGCTCTAGTGGTTTTGGTGGATTTGGATTTTTTGAGGTGGAGCATGTCCATTAATTCCGGGTTGGACATGGCCTTGTATGTCAGGCACATGTCACCTCTGAGCAGACGGTATGCGACTGAATAGAGCTGGAGTTTCTTCAATCTGGCAGCATATGACAGATTTTGGAGTCCCTTTATCCTTTTGGTGAGGAACTTTTGGGGTCTCTCCAATTGCTAGAGATGTCGGGTGAGATACATCCCGAATGGGGCATTGTACTCGATCATTGGTCTGATAAGTGAAGAGTACAGGGGAACAATGACCTCACTAGATCTGGATGTGAATCCCTTCATGATCAGGTGGGCAATGTAGAAGGTCTTTCTAACCACTTTAGCAATGTGAGTGTCAAAAGAAAGGCCACTGTCAACCTGGGTCCCCAGGTCCCTGATAACCTCTTCTGTGCTTAGTGGATTGCCACCTATATGGTAGCTTGGGGTTACCTTGTTTTTCCCGAAGGGTATGACTATACATTTTTGGCGTTTAACTTCAGGCCATGGCTCTGGCACCAGCTATCTGTTTCCGTGAGTCCCTTCTGAAGGATATCAGTGTCCGATGCACTTTCCACTATGGCGCCCAGTTTGCAGTCATCTGCAAACTTTGTCAGCCAAAGTCCTCCCATGTTGGCCTGTACTTCTGAGAAGTAGATGCCAAACAATAGGGGGCCAAGGACCGAGCCCTGTGGGACACCACTTGTGACCGGCTTGGAGTCTGACACAGCGCCAGCAGCTCTAACCCTGTGGGTTCTGTCCTTAAGCCAGTTTGCAACCCATCTTGTGACATATGGGTTTACATTTAAGCTGGTAAGTTTTTCTACAATACCCGAGTGGGGTATTGTGTCGAAAGCCTTTGCAAGGTCAAGGTAGGCTGTATGGACTGCCTTTCCTCATCAATGGCCTTGGTGACTATTTCAAGAAGTCCACCAAGTTCAAAAGGCATGATCTTCCCTTGACAAAGCTAAACTGGGTCGGGTCCAATGTCTGCAAGTCCCCTATATCTTTGTTTATGAGCTCCATTATGATCCTCTCCATAGCTTTGCAGACTAGACTTGTTAAGCTTATGGGGCGGTAATTACCAGGGTCCGTAGAGGCGCCACCTTTGTGGAGTGGGACCACAGTTGCCACGCCACCCTTGGGCACGTATCCTGTGGTAAGGTTGAGATTAAACAGCTGCCTTATGTGCGGTTTAATTCCTCATTTAGCTCGTGTAGCACACAGCCGGGGACACCATCCGTCCCATTGATGCTGTGTTTTTAGCTTTAGAGAGAGCAGCTTTCACTTGCGCATTTGAGATGTCCGGGAGGCTACACTCGGCTGGGATAGTTATCTCTCCTTTAGGGGGGAGAGGGGGGTGAAGTTTGCACTGAACCTGTCTGCCAGTATGTTGGCAATGTCTGTGGGTTCAGTGATTTTGTATCATTTTGGACTAATTCTGAGCATATCTGTGAGTTTCCACCCAGGTTCCTAACATAGCTGAAAAAGGCCTTATGATTGTCCTTTGAATCCATGGCAATTTTTCTCTCAAAATTGGCCTTAGTTGATTTTATGAGTGCTCGTATTTTTTACTAATAATGATCAGGGTGACTTCCCTTTTATGGATTTTGTTCTATCATGTAATAGCTTTCTCCTCTTATTGTAAAGTTTGTTAATGGCTGGGGTCCACCAGACTGGACGCTTGCCCTTTGTGGAAAGAGTCTTGGTTTTATTTGGGATTGCCTGATCCATGCAGTCCTGGAGGTGTTCATAGAAGGCATTTGTAAGGGCTTCCAGCTTGGGTTGTGGTTTCCTCTGACTCAGGGGCCTTGAAGGATACCACACCAGTCTTGAGTAGTGTGAAGTTTGCTTTAGAGAAGTTCTTCACTATGGTCTTTTTGTTTGGGGTGGGGCGGATGTGGATTTCCAGTGAGATTAGTTTATGATCAGATCTCACCAATGAGGGATATACTTCCGTGTGGAGCATTTTGTCCCCATGTTTGTGACAATGAGATCTAGTATATTTTCTCCTCTCGTGGGAACAGTGACTAGCTGTTCCATGGCATTTGAATTTATGAACTCCAGGAACCGTTGGGCTAGAAAGTTAGGGCTTGAGGAATGTTCCCAGTCTATATTCGGTAGTTGAAGTCACCCAATATGATGGTGTTTGGAGATACATTTATACCCTCCAGTGTCTTCAGGAAGGCTGTGTGGGGTTCCTGAGTTTGAGAGGGTGGCCTGTAGCATGCTACAATTTGTAGAGCAGTTTTGCCTATTGTTAGTTGCACCTGGATGGTTTCCCAAGCTTCATGCGTTGCCACCAACCTGGAGGTGTGAGTATCCTTTATGAATATGGATACACCCTCCTTTGTGGAGTGGGCCGGTTTTTGGGGCCGGAACGCGTGATAGTGGGTAAAACCTAATAGTGCCGGGGTGCTCTCAGGAGCCTTGAACCAAGTTTCAGTTACAGCACAGACATCGATGTTCTCCATACTGAGAAGGGCCTCGAGTGCGTGCATTTTGAGATTTAGACTTCTGGCATTGAGCAGCATTACCCTCAATTTCTTCCCATTTTTGTTTTCTAGGGTGGTAGGTTTAGAATTTGAGCCTTGCCTAAAAAAGGCACTATGGGGGTGGCAAGAGCCTTAGCCAATATCCGGAATCCCAGGTGACAGGTGCAAGCCGCCCCTGCGAGCAGCGTGGCTTGTCAAGCATGTCATCCCAGGCAGACAGACACTGGATCCCCTTTGAATGACACCAGACATTAAGCCAGACATTAAGCCAATAAGGTTCAATACAGGGTCCAGGTATGCCTTGTATGCCAGGCAAAGATCACCTCTCACAAGTCTGTATGATACCAAGTAAAGACACAGAGCTTTGAGGTGATCAGTGTAGGACTTTGTGTTTACTCCCTGTATTTTTTTTGTTAAGGAACCTTTGTGGAAATTCCAGATGCTGCATATGTCTGGGCAAGTACATACCGAAGGGGAGATTATACTCTATGTTGGTTCAGATGAGGGCAGAGGACAGTGGTATGATGACCTCTCTGGACCTAGATGTCATGCCCTTGCTTACAGATTGAGCAACAATGAAGGATTTTCTTATTATCTTGGACACATGTTGGTCAAAAGTTAGGTTACTATCTACATGAGTTTCCAGATCCCCGACTAGTGAATCAACTTTTGAGGGTGCTTTATTTATGACTTGGTTACCTGGAGTGGCAGACATCTCAGGAGGGAGGGTTCCTCTATGATAAGCTGTGTCTGAACAGAAGAACCAGGCAAGGGTGTTGTCTTTTCCCTTTGTTATTTGCATTACATTTAGAGGGGCGGCCACGGTGGTGCAGTGGTTAGCATTGCCGCCTCACAGCAAGAGGTTTTCCGGTTCGATCCTTAGCTGGGGTGCCTTCTGTGCGGAGTCTGCATGTCCTCCCTGTGGTCGCGTAGGTTTCCTCCGGGTGCTCCGGTTTCCTCCCACATCCCAAAGACATGCTGCAGGTGGATTGGACACTCTAAATTGGCCCTAGGTGTGCGTGTGAGTGTGCCTTCTGTGGAAGGTTGGGCGCCAGGCTGGCAACTCGACACCGTAAAACTCCACTGCCATTCAATGTGCGGACAAGGTGATCCGCTGTGGCGACCCCTAACCGGGAAAAGCCGAAAGAAGAAGAAGAAGAAGATTTGCATTACATTTAGAGCCATTGGCAAATTAAATAAGGAACTCAGCAACTCAATGATACAATTGGTACAGTAATCAAGAAAAGCTGGCTTTATCTGCATTCAGTATTATTTTGTAGCTGACAAAACCAGAAATATACATCTCAATGTTGTGGAACATTCTGAGACAGTTACAAGGTTTTTTGGGATATAACATTAATGAAGACAAAACAAAACTTATAGCTGTAAACTATGTATCCACATATTAATTGCTTCAGCTATACCCATATTTATGGGAAAAAGATAAAATGCAGTATTTAGAAGTATAGGTTGAAAAGGATTCTGTTATGGCAGCTAAGGATATGTGAGAAAAGACTAAACAAAAGATAATGCGAAAAATGAGAAAACAGAAGCTTGCGTTTATGTATATAGGTAGCAGGATACAAGTAGTGAAAATGTTTTTAGACCCCTCAGTTTTATATATAGGTCAGCCATATCTTGATCAAACAAATGAGAAGCTGTGGACAATAATTTTAATAAAGAGTTGAAGAATTTTATCTGGGAGGGAAGGAGGGCAAGGGTCAAGTGGGATAAATTGATCCTTCCAACAGAACAAGGCTGTTTAGAATTTCTTGATTTGAAGGGATATTTTAGAGCTACACAGTTAAGGTTCACATATATAACACAAGCAGAAAGATATAATTCAAACTGGAAAGGGATGATGATGAAGCCGGGAGAAATTCAAGAAATAAGGAGAGAGTCTGATTTTGAATGCGTAACCTTAAGCAGAATATCAGCAGCCATACAGAATATTATATTCATATTTAAGTAGAAAGTATTCAAAGAACTAAGCCAGAATAGGAAACAGGGGCCTGGAATTTACTGGAGAAAACTGGCAAAGGAACCAAGGTATTGGAAGCAAATAACTAGACAGGGAAAGGTAATAGACTAGGAAGAGGCTAAGAAGACATTCAGACTGCAAGATAGAAACTGTCTTCCCTATCAGGTATTGATATCAGAGTAAAGGCAAAGAGAAAGGGACTGGGGAGTCCTAAGTGAAAGACCTGCTCTGTTAAGAGTTTTTAGTTGAATCTAGAACAGAAGCTGCTGTTAAAAAAGGGATAATTAGCAGGGCATATAAAATACTGCACAATAACTATAGGAATCAATCGGAGGAAGTTAGAAAGGATTGTGAAGAGAGAATGGATTAGCAATTCACAAAGAAACAATGGCAAGAGATATATATTTATATGACTTCTAAACATGTAACAAGGTCTAGAAGATTTAGGATTTTTGCTTGGAAGTGTTTGCATAGGTATTTTTCTACTCCAAGCAGACTCCAAAGAATTTTCCTTAGGCAGATGGTAAATGCTGGAAGTGTGGCGGGGAATAAAGAGGTAACCTGGAACATCTGTTTTGAGAGTGTAATGAGTTGGGAGATTTTAAAAATTCCCTTCTGAGTATTCCATCATAAATATTATGCAAGCAAATTGGTGTAACTAAGGAAACAATTCTTTTGAACTGGATTGCCTTTACATAGTAAGGCTTTAAGTTTAACTTGGTGGCTGCCATAAAAGCAATTACTAGAAAGTGGAAATCAAAATCTAAATCAATTGTATTTGAAGTAGTGAATATAGTAACAGAGATAAAAGGATTAGAAGAGGGATCTTTGGAAAAGGGTAGGAGCAAATTACAAAGAAAAATAAAAACTGGGAAAATATGTGCAGAATAATGTTTTGGAGGAGGAGTGAGGTTTAAGGTAAGGGAGGAACTGAGCAATTCATGCAATGTGGGATTGATGATAACTGTATAAAAGAATGTATGTGATGTATAATGCTTGTAACTGTGAACATGCTAACATGGTTTATTTTTTTCATATAAAACTATGTTTGCCTATGTCTTAAGTGATAGTTCAACAAACATGTTAAAAAAAGTTGCAAAATCCCCAGCAGCCTTAATACTTCAATATTAAATATAATAGTGTATCATTTTAGTTTATTCATTTATGGACAGGTATATCAGTTTGCTGAGAACATGCAAGTTCTTTTATATATCAGTGAGGGAAATAAAGATAGGACAAGAACAGATGGTATCTTTGCAAGAGGGAACACAGGCTATAGCATATATTTCCAGCATGATTAAACTCAACTGTAGGTGTGGTTGTCTATTTGGGGCATATAAGATCGGCCTATCAAGCACTCATGTGTGCATGTAAGTTGCAAGTTAGGAACATATTCAAATCACTGGCGTTCAGAATATATGAAAGTAGCTTCTTTTTTTACATTATAGAATGTAAATGACATTGCAGATATTGACAAAAACAAAAGGTACTGAATTATATAAGGAAGTTTACGGTGTAACTAGCAATGTTACAGGAGACAAATATGGATAGAAATGAGCATGTGAATTTGGCAAAGAACAGGTTTCAGAACAGCTATTAAGCAAAATATCAGGGACAAAGGAAAAGGGGGTTATAATACTGATTGCAAGAGAATCTCCATGTGTAATAGAACATGAAAAGAAAAACAATAATGGCAGATTTGTGATAACAAGGGATTTTTAGAAGGAAGGAGGGTTACACTGAAATGTATTTATATTCCACCTAAAAGTACTATTTTGGAACTTAAGAGAATTTGTAGATAAATAATTACCTTTCAACAGGTCATATTATTTATTGGTGGGGACTGGAACTTGATTTGCAATAGTATCAGGAGGACCAAGATTGGAAAACATAACAAAAGAAGGTAGATTTCTTAAGAAATACACGAGAAGCTTTGGAATGGATGATATGAATTTACTTACAGGAAACCAGAAAGAATTTGTATATTTCCCAAGGAACAATAAATGGGCAAGAGCAGAACATTTTACAGGGGCATGGGTATTTAATTAAAAGCTCTGAAACACATACAATAACTAATTCAGATTGTGCGTCAATAAACATGCAGGGTAATACAGTAAAAATGAGACACTGGCCACTTTCCTACTCATCTGTTAAAAAGAGAGGCAAATAAAGAATGGGTAGTAGAAATGATTTGAGAACTATTAGGGCAGATACAATTTCATCAGAAGGGATAGCCAGGGACTGGAATAAAATGAACATGGATTTTAACAAATACCATAAGAATAACAGACAAAGAGATATGGGAAAGAAGTAATAGGAATTATTTAATGGGACTGTCAAAAGTATTGCAAAAGAAGGTGAATCTCATAGAACAAGAAGATGAACAACTCGAGTGTAAAATGGAAAATATGGAAGTAAATGGATAATATGCAGGAGTTTAGAAAGGCTGTCGTTAAGTGAGTGACTTTCATAACTCTGGAGCACAAAAAATAAAATCACTCGGGTAACAGAAAGTAGAAATATTGGTTGGCAAACATAGGGAAGAACAACAGCACAGATCCTATAGACATATTAGAGACATTGTGGAACGTCTACAAAACTTTGTATAAAGCAAAGGAATTGGGAAACCAAGAAAAGGCATGGATGGAAATGTTTACTGAAGACTTAATTATGCCAAAGTTAGAGGAAAATAGGGGTGAGATAAAGATGGTTATATTTAATTAATCAACACTGAAGTTGCTAGAAGAAGAAGAAGATGATATTCTTGTGCAAGTCTGGAAGTTAGGGGGGAAGAAAGTGATAAAGATCTGGAATGATTTCTTTAACACTATTTTAAAAGTGGTGGTGTTGGTGCTGAGAGGAACAGTACCAGCATCTTGGAAGAAAGCTGTGGTAGCTGTATTACCCAAACAGGATGAAGACCCTTCAGACCCAGCCTCCTATGGATCAATTTCAATTTTAAACCACAATTATAAAATATTTGTCTATACTAGCTAAAAGAATGTCAAAGATTTTACTAAAAGTAATACATATTTTTTGTGGTTATTTGTGGAGGAGGCAAACATTTGACAGTATTAACAGAACAATGATGTTTCATAGGGAATAAAAGTGTAAGAGAATATTGCCACTACTACTCGGTCTTGATGCAGATAAAGCAATCAAGCTGGGATTTTATGACAAAGGCAATGGTAGCGTTTGTGTTTCCTGATAAAACAACGGGGTTAATAAGGAGGATATGTGAAGGGTGGAAGGCAAGAATTAAGGTGAAAAGGTTTCTTTCTAACAAAATGTGTTTGAACAGAGGAAAAAGGCAGGGATGCTCTCTTTCCCCTTTACTTGCTTTACATTTAGAGCCATTAGTGAAGAAAATAAGAGACTTAAAAATTCAAGGATCTAACTGATATGGTAATAAAGAAAAATTGGCTTTATTTGCAGATAATATTGTTTTCTACTTGATAAAATCCAGAAAAGGGCGTGTAGCTTTTCAGGATAAATAAATGAAGATAAAACAAAGACTATAATAGCAAATGATGTATCCACACAAGAATGTTTTCAGCAGTAACCATAATTATGGGTACATGATAAGATGATGTAGATACGTGTATGGATTAAACATTATTCTATTATGGGAGAAATGACTAAGACGCTGGAAGCTTTTTTTTTTAACCAGAAAACATATGTTTTAAAGGATCATGTATGACACAGGCAATCTTACATTTATATAACTGAAAATACACCATACCAACACTATCTCAGTTGAAAACATTATACATTACAAACCATGCAGACACAGTTGTAACTGCAGACATTATACATCACTTATAATATATTCAGTCACTGTCAGTCAACCATTATATAGCTCATTCAAATCCTGCCTTCTTTTAAACTTAGCTCCTCCTCTGCATGCATTGATCCCAGTCTTCCTATTTTTTTCCTATGTAATTTGATCCTACAATTTTCTAAAGATAAACCAAAAAGCAGGTTCCTGTTCAGGGGTATCAGCACCAAGTACAAATCAGTATATTTAAAAATAAGAATAACCAAGGTACTGAACCAACACTGCCAAAGTTAAACTTGTTATAAAAACAACTTTTATTATAAACAGTATGTGCTTTTATGATTAGAAAATCACTTCATCAGACTGCTTTATTTAAACACAATGACTTATTTAAACAACCAGTCAACCTATCAGCATTCAATATGTGTAATTAACTAACCAATGGAATATTACATCCTATAAACGTATTCTTAAAACCTATGACAAAAAATATATCAATATAAAATGCAATGAACAATATCCATTCATCATTCTGCAACAAATATACAGTAAAAAATAATTGTATACTAATGTGGTAACGTGCGAGCATATATAAAAGGTTTAAGTGAGACAGCTTCATTAAGTCATGGTGATTTATCTGCATTGAAATGCATTATCCATTTTTGCTCTGCCAATTCTGTTTTGTTCTTCAAATTCCCACTCCTAATATTCTCCTTAACTACTTCTAATACAAAAAACTGAATACATGCTGTGTCCCCTCACCTCTCACATATCTAGAGAAAAGCACTACTATCTTTATCATTCCTTGTGTCCCTAATATGTTCCAAAATGCTATCTTTAAATGGATGATTCTTCTTTCCAGCTTTTCTAGAATTCCATACCAATTATATAATTGAATTGTGAATCCTTTATTTTATTTGTCAATGGTTCCAAATATAATGCAAATAACATAAAGAAGAGAGGACAGCCTTGCTTGGTTCTTCTGCTGAAGCAGAGATTATCAGAGAGGACCCTGTCCACTTTAATTTTCACCTCCGATCCCTCATATATCCTCCTAATCAACCTTAACATTTTATCAGGGAATGCAAATGCTTCCATTGCACTGCTCATAAAGTCAGTGATTACTCTGTCAAATACTTTTTCTGCATCAAGACCCACCCAGAACAGTGGTATTTTCTTACATTCTACTTCCCCCTGGATCATCAGTACTCTGTTGATGTTGTTAAATATTTGCCTCCCCTCCACAAAACCACACGGATCCATATCTATCAATTCTGGTGTCACTTTTGCCACTCTTTTAACCATTACAGACATAAATATTTTATAATCATTGTTTAGTACTGAATTGGGCATGTAGAAAGCTGGATTGATGGGTCTTTACCCTCTTTAGGTATTACAGCTACCACTGCTTTCTTCCAGGATGTTGACACTTCTCTTAAAATACTGTTAAAATCTTCCAGATTGTTATCATTTGTCCCTCCTAGCTTCCAAACTTTTCTTTAAAAATCTACCCTCCTTTGTTATATTTTCCCTTTGAGGCTCCCCCAGACACATCTTCACTGCTGGAAATAAAATTCCAGTCTCCACCTATAAGTAATATTCCTTGCAGAAAGCTAATTATTTCTCCCAGAATTTTATTAAACTTCGCTATAGCAGTTTTTGGTGGAATATAAATACATGCCAGTGTAATCATTCTCTCTTGCCAGTAGCACCTTAATACTACAAATCTACCATCACTGTCTTTTTCCCCTTCTATTACTATTGGAGCTCCTCTTGCAATCAATAAGTACTCCTCTTTTTCTTTGCCCCAGGTATATAACCATATTGAAAACCTTTCTTTATCAAATTTACATGTTCAGTTCTTTCCAAGTGTGTCTCCTGTAGCACAGCTATTTGCAATCTACATGTTTAATATAGTTCCCTACTCTTTCTTTTTTGTATTTATATGTGAAACTATTAATGTTTAAAGACATTACAAACAACATCATATTTTTACAAATTATTATTTCCTTTTATGTATAACAGCTTTTTTGCTAAACATCTACTTTCAGCTTTTGTGTGCCATGCAAGCACTGTTTGGCAGGTTAATATTTTATAAAATTGTTTCTTGTCATCTCCATTTAATTCTATTTCACATCTTACAGAACTTTTTGTTTTACTGAAATCCCTCAAACAAAAATACACACACACACACACACACACACACACACACACACACACACACACACACACACACACACACACACAATACCCCCTAAAACCTATTAACTTAATAATAATACACAAAACTATGCACATCTTCAAATATTGAGTTTTACCCCCCTAATAGGAACAAATGTTCCAAACTGGCAGTCTCACACACAAACTCGAGCTAACTTAAAAGAAATGTTGTCCATTCTAAGATACATGATACAGCCTGTGGTTCTGTTAAGTGCTGTCTGTTTTTTTCTCATCTTTTAGCTCTCTGAGCTGGGAAAACACTTGAATGCTTTCAGAAAACATTTTCTCAAACCATGTCTCTTTATCAGATGTATCTACTAGAGACATGAGAACCAGACACTAAACTGTGGTTCTGTTAAGTGCAGTCTGGTTTTGTCTCATCTTTTAGCTCTCTCAGCTGGGAAAACACTTGAATGCTTTCAGAAAACATTTTCTCCAAACCATGTCTCTTTATCAGATGTATCTACTAGAGACATGAGAACCAGACACTAAACTGTTTACTAAAGCCTTATAATATTCAATATTCTTTTCATTTACTTACTTTCTCTTAAAACATGTTACTAGATTAAGCTAATGGCCTTAACCCAGTCATTCCACTATGCTAGAAAGAGAAAAAGCACACTAATTTTTCTTTTATCATAATCTTTTAACCAGATCTTTTTTTACACTGCAGTGCCTACATTTCTTAAAACTTAACAAGTAGAAAGAGAGAAGAAAGAAGAAAGAAAGCCAATGAGGAGCACATATTTACATTAGTATCCCCATTACACTTAACTGAAATAACTTTACTTTATAACATGCAAAGAAAATCATGCAGTACTTTAGTACTATTAAGAAAAAAATGTTTTACTTACAGTTAACTTTCACCCTCCTCTTCCCCTCTCATCAGTATTTTTCTGAACATTAATGACATGAAGTAGGGTATATGCTTTAGAGTCCCCTACAAGTTTAAAGTTAAAGAAAATGCAATATTTCCAGATGTTCTTGTTTTATTCCTGTACATCTCCATCTCCCAAACTCTGTCTCTGCTTCATTTCAAAAGTACTCACAATTCTTCTAGTCAAATCTTGTACCTTTTTCCCTCTCTCAAGCATTTTCTGTCGAAACACTGGAAAAGCTTTCACCAACACAATCTCTCTGTGGTCTTTATTACCAGAAGAACAAGAAGCAGAATCTTCTTCTGTTTCACAGCTGACTTTTTGTTGGACAAATTTTGTATTTCTTCTTGTCATGTACCTATCTCCACAAACATTCTGCTGTCTCCCACTTTTAGTACTTGTCCTTCTACCAAAGTTTTGTCAGAATCAACACCTTCTGCTAGTAGGACTGCATCTTTACTATTAAAGGTCTAGGTTGTTTTCTACTTTTGGAGCATACACTCAATGTGCCCTTTCAATTAACAATTCCTGCTGTGGAATAGCAGTCCAGTTGCTTATTTGTGCATTAATAAAATGAATAGTCTGTTCCTTCCAGCTTCTTGGGCACAGCAGAAAATCTCAGGTTTTCCCTATGTGCTCTGTCCTCTAATTCTATTATTTTTTTGAAACATTTTTTCTTGTGCAGTCTCATACTCAACCAACCTTTTCTTTATTTCGACATCTGAGTTTTGCTTTTTCTTTTATCACCTTATCTCAATATCTGTTTTAAGCTTCTTCCATTTTTCCAGCCTTTTATTGTTTGAGTTGATACACTCCATCAGTGTTTTATTTATTTTAGTCAGGTCTGTGTGCAGTTGTCTTGTACTTTCCTCTAAGTTACTGGAAGTCATATCTGGAGCTTGCACTGGTTTGTGCTGAGCAGCTACAGTACTATTCCCAGTCAGTGTTTTTGTCACATTTTGTAGTTGATGTTCCTTCAGGTCCTCTGTATTTCTTTTTTCTTGGTATCCTGGTTGCACACTTACTAGCCAGTTACTGAAATTTATCCAGAAATCTAGGTCCACTGGCTTTCTGTGTTAAGTTTCTTTTTTCACACTGGGAGAGCTAGACTTTAGCTGTTACTCAGTGTGCATCCATCTTGGATGTCCTCAAGAAGTTGGAAGCTTGACTTTGAATAAGGAAAGTCAGATAAAAGCCATGGAAATGTTTTTCATCCCTTAGTTGTATATCAAGGTCAGATGTGTTTTTTATCACCCAAAGTGAAGTTGTGGATGATAATTAATAAAGAATTGAAGGAATTTATCTGTGGGGGAAGTGGGCAAGTGTTAAGCAGGCTAAGATGATTCTCTCCCAAGAAAACAATGGTTTAGGATGACCTGATTTGAAGGGATACTTTACAGCTATGTAGTTAAGTTTCATATGTAGCTTAAGCAGAAGGTTATAAACCAACAAGGAAAGGAACAATGATGAAACAAGAAAGTTTAAAAAATAAGCATGAGTGTAGAATGGATGCAGGCCCTCCAGGAAAATAAAAACAACCATACAGAATACTATATTTATAAGGAAACAAAGTAAACTAAGCTAACATAGGAATGGAGTAAGAAGATTTTATCAGCAGGGATGGATGCAACTACGGGTATAGAAAATAGGCAAGAACAGTCTGAATTTATTGGAGAAAATTAGCCAATGTACTGGGAACAAATAACTAGACAGGGAAAGTTAATAGAATGGGATAGGGCCATGCAAAAGTTTGGAATGCAGGTTAAAAACGGTGTTCCCAAATAAAGATTGATAAGACAGTGTAGGTAAACAGAACAGGATAGGGGAGTGCTAAGAGAAAGACCAACTCTGCATAAGGTTCTAGTTGAGTTCATAGGTAGGTACAAGGCTATCGGCCCAAGGGCCTAAGTACGCCTAGTCAACAAGGTTCCCTGGCTTATGCCACACAAGAAAGTTAATTACATGTGCCCCTGTCGAGCAGAGCCACAGAAGTGATCCCCGGGGTGTACTTCCTATTTCCCATCCACTCATCAAGATTTTTCTTGAAGAGTGCTAATGAAGAACTTTGCTTGACATAGATGGGTAGCTTGTTCCAGAGTATAGGAAGTCTCTGGGACAGGAATCTATCCCTCCAGTATGTCCTGTTTATTGTGGTGACAAAGTTTAGGTCCCCAGAGCATGTAGCTCAGAACGATTGTGATTTCTTTAGGTGTAGCATGTCCAACAGCTCTGGGTTTAACATAGCTTTATATGTTAGGCAGAGATCTCCTCGGAGTAGGCAATATGCTACAGAGTAAAGCTGGAGTTTTTTGAGATGGTCAGTGTAGGGCATCTGTTTAAGGCCAGTAATCCTCTTTGTGCAGTACTTCTGTGGCCTTTCCAGCTGCTGCAGATGTCTTGTGAGGTACATTCCTAAAGGGGCATTGTACTCTATAATGGGTCTAATGAGTGCCGAGTAGAGGGGAACAATGACCTCTTTTTTTCCTGGATGAGAACCCTTTTGTGATGAGGTGTGCCACATAGAAGGATTTCCTGACTACTGTGGCGATGTGATTATCAAAGGAGAGACTACTGTCCACCTGGGTCCCAAGGTTTCTTATCACACATTCGGCGTTAAGTAGTCTGCCATTTATGTGGTAGTTCATGGGTACAGAGTTTTTACCAAAGGGAATGACAATGCACTTTTTGGCATTGAGCTTGAGGCCATGCCTCTGACAACAGGCAACTGTCTCAGTGGGGCCCTTCTGTGGGATGTCTACATCATTTGGGGACTCGACTCTGGCTCCTAGTTTGCAGTCATCTGCGAACTTCATTAGCCAGAGGCCATCAGTGTTAGCCTGTACTTCAGAGAAGTAGATACCAAACAGGAGAGGTCCCAGGACTGAACCCTGTGGTACTCCACTTGTCACTGGTTTGAAGTCAGATTTGGAGTCTGCAACTTTTACAGTGTGGGTTTTGTCAGTGAGCCAGTTGGCAACCCATCTTGTGATGTAGGGATTTATACCTAGTTTAGTGAGTTTAGCTATAACTCTAGAATGAGAGATGGTGTTGAAAGCCTTGGTGAGGTCAGGATAGGCTGTGTGAACCACCTTACCCTTGTCTACAGCTTTGGTGACTGCCTCAAAGAAGTCAATCAGATTCAGAAGGCAGGATCTGCCTTTCACAAACCTGAACTGGGTGGGATCCAGAGTTTTGAGGTTTCCAATGTCTTTGTTTAGGAGTTCCATGATGATATATTCCGTGGCCTTGCAGACCAGGCTCATCAGGCTAATAGGGTGATAGTTCCCAGGATCAGTGGCTCCCCTTTTGTGGAGTGGGATAACTGTTGCTGTGTGCCATTCAGTGGGCACAAAGCCTGATGTAAGACTATGATTGAACATGGTGCTTAGGTGGGGAGCCAGTTCGTTCTGAAGTTCGTGTAAAATGCAGCCTGGGATGTTGTCCGGTCCCATGGATGCTGTGTTTTTGGTTTTAGAGAGTGCAGCTTTTACCTGCATAGATGTGATTACTGGATTCTTCCTGTATATATATATATATATATATATATATATATATATATATATATCTATATATCTATATATCTATATATATATATATATATATATATAGCTATATCTATATATCTATCTATATATCTATATATCTATATATATATATATATATATATATATATATATATATATATATATATGGGCCCTTTATGAGGTGAGAGGGGGATAAAGTTAGCACTGAACCTATCTGCCAGGATGTTGTCAATATCAGCTGGTTCTGTAATTTTTGTGCCGTTGTGCTGTAACTCAGAGCAGATCTGGGTGTTGCCATTGAGATACTTGACATAGCTACAGAATGCTTTGTGGCTGCCCTTAGAATCAGTGGCAATTTTGTTTTTGTAGCTAGCTTTGGAGGATCTCATAAGGGATATCAGCTTCTTACGGAGGTTGACCAGGGAGCTCCTCCACTCATGGGATTTTACTCTCTTTTGCAACAGTTTCTTCCTTCTGTTGTAGAGTTTGTTTATGGCAGGGGACCACCAGATTGGCTTCCTTTTTTTGGAGGATAGCGTCTTGGTTCTGTTTGGGATAGCACTATTCATGCACTCGTGTAAGTGCTTATAGAGTGCATTTGTGTAGGATTCAGCAGTCGTAACTATATTGTCCATCTGCATGGGTGTCATGAAGTTCACCACTTCTGTCTTAAGAAGCATGAAGTTGGCTTTGGAGACATTTTTTACAGTGGTTTCCTTAACGGTGGCTGGGGGCGGGATGCAGATATCTAGGGTGATTAGTTTATGGTCGGATCTGACCAATGAGGAGTTGACTTCAGGTGTGGAACACCGGTCACTCATGTTGGTAATGACTAGATCTAGGATATTATTGCCCCTGGTGGGGGTGCGGATAAGTTGATCCAGGCTACTGGAATTTATGAATTCCAGAAAGCATTGAGCGAAGGAGTTGGTACATGAATAGTTTCCCAGTTAATGGTGGGGTAGTTGAAGTCGCCCATTATTAGGGTGTTTGGTTGAATCCTAATATTTTCCAGTACATAAAGAAAAGAGGAGTGGGAATCCTGGGGCATGGTGGGAGATCTGTAGCAAGCTACAATTTGGATTGCAGTTTTGCTCAGAGTTAGTTGCACTTGGATAACCTCGGATGCATTATGCTGAGCAACTAGCCTGTAGGTGTGGATATCCTTAATGAATATGGACGCATCTCTGCCTTTGGTGTTCTGGTCCAGGTTAGATGGCTGAAAAGTGTGGTATGAGTTATAGCCTGGTAATGCAGAGGTGCTCTCTAGAGCCTTGAACCAGGTCTCAGCCACTGCACAGATATCGATGTTCTCCATTTTAAGGAGTGCCTCGAGTGAGTAGATTTTGAGATTTAGACTTCTAGCATTGAGTAGCATTACTCTCAATTTTGCTTTCTTGTTCCTGTTATGGTGATGAATTTGTCATTTGAACCTTGCCTAAAAAAGGCACTATAGGGGTGGGAAGAGCCTTAGCCAGTATCCTGAATCCCAGGGGTGACAGGTGCAGCCCATCTTTGGCAAAACATTATAGTCTGTCGACCATGTCGTCCCAGGCAGACAGATACTGGATGCCCTTAGAATGACACCAGAAGCTTAGCCAATTGTTGAAGTCAATCATTTTGTCCTTGTACTGTTTGGAGCTGTTGCCAAAAAGGGATCACTACCAGGCATATATACTCCCAGACAGCTATAAGAATCATTCAGAACAGGTTAGAAAAGATTGGGAACTGAGAAGGGAAAGGAGATTTAAAGTGCAATCTCAGCTTCTAAGTTTAGTAGAAGACAAAACATTTTTTGTGACGTTTCAACAAACAAGTCAAACTGGGAAGAAAAACACCTGCTTCATGCAGACTTCTATGTAGTAATCTCTGCTTTTCCTTTCAGGCCACGAAAGCAGCACTGCTGATGTTAGGAACACTCAAACCAAAATTCTCAACTTAAAAAATAAACAGGATTTGTTGGAGGGATAGGTTCACTGCCCAAAGGATCCTTCACCTGTGAAACAAAAATCTCTTGCATGCTAAGTGGTGTAAAAACTTAAGCCTCCCTTAAGTCTTGATGACTGGATGGCTCCAGGTAAATTTACCCCATAGTTTCATAGGTGTATACTAAGCTAATGGCCCTGGAGCCTTTGCAAGCCTAGCCCAAAGAAACTGCCCAGGCACCGTGCCACCCGATGTTAGTTCACAGTGCCCCTATCCAATAGGGTAACTGGAATGATTCCTGGAGTGAACTTTCTGTTACCCATCCACTCGTCAAGATTTCTCTTGAAGAGGGCCAGCGAGGTGCTCTGCTTGACATGAATGGGAAGCTTATTCTAGAGTATGGGCAGTCTTTGGGAGATGCACCTGTCCCACCAGCATGTTCTGTTAATTGTGGCAATGAGGTTGTGATCTCTAGCACGTGTGGCAAGGGGGGAATTGGGATTTGTTTAGGTGTAGCATTTCAAGTAGGGCTGGGTCGGACATGGCTTTGTAAGCCAAGCAGAGATCACCTCTAAGTAGATGATAAGAGACTTAGAACAGCTGAAGTTTCTTGAGTCTGTCCATGTAGGACATGTGTTTAAGGCCTAGGATCCTTTTTGTGAGGTACTTTTATGGCCTCTCCAGCTGTTGTAGGTGTCTGGTCAGGTACATGCCACATGGGGCGTTATATTCGATGATTGGTCTAATGAGGGATGAGTAGAGAGGGATGATGACTTCTTTCTTCCTGGATGCGAAACATTTGGTTAAAAGATGTGCCACATAGAAGGACTTTCTGACCACCGTGGCAATGTGCTGGTTGAAGGTGAGGTGGCTGTCGACCTGGGTGCCCAGAACTCTTATGGCTCCTTCAGTGTTCAGTGGGCTCCCATCAACTTGGTGATTTGTGGGAACTGAGTTTTTTCCAAAGGGGATGGTAACGCATTTTTTGGCGTTAAGCTACAGGCCATGGTTCCAACACCAGTCACTGGTCTCAGAGAGGCCCTTTTGTAGGATTTCTAAATCACTTAGGGAGTTGATAATGACTCCTAGCTTGCAGTCATCAGCAAACTTGGTCAGCCAAAGTCCTTCTGTGTTGGCCTGGACTTCTGAGAAATAGATGCCAAACAGAGAGGGCCCAGGACCGAGCCCTGTAGGACTCCACTTGTGATTGGTCAACAGTCTGAATTGGAATCCGCAACTTTCACTCTGTGGATCCTGTCTGTGAGTCAATTTGCAGCCCACCTAGTGATGTAAGGATTGATGCCTAGTTTGGTGAGTTTATCAATGATACCCGAGATGGAAATGGTATCAAAGGCCTTGGCCAGGTTGAGGTAGGGTGTATGCACTACCTTACCCTCATCTACAGCCTTGGTGACTGCCTTGAAGAAGTCAACCAGGTTCAGCAGGCAGGATCTCCCCTTGATAAAACCAATCTGTGTGGGGATCAAGAGTTTGGAGATTGCCTATATCTTTGTTAAGTTTGTCCATGATGATGCGCTCCATAGCTTTGCATACCAGACTCATCAGGCTAATGGGGTGATAGTCGCCAGGGTCTGTAGTGGCTCCCCCTTTATGGAGCTGGATGACTGGAGCAGTGCACCATTCGTTAGGGACATAGCCTGAGGTACGGCTGTGATTGAACAGGGCAGACAGATGTGGTGCCAGTTCGTTTTGTAGCTCATGTGGGTTGCAGCCAGGGATATTATCAGGTCCCATGGATGCTGTATTCTTGGCTTTGGACAATGTAGCTTTTACCTGTGCCACAGAAACGGTAGTTACCTGGCTTTCTTTGGTATTGTGATAGGGCTCTTGGGGGGGGGGGGGATAGGGGTAAAGTTGGCACTGAATCTGTCAGCCAATATGTTGGCTAGATCTGTTGGCTCAGTATAGGAGGTGCCATTGTGCAATAACTCAGAGCAAATCTGGGTACTGCCTTTGAGGTTTTTGATATAGCTATTGAAGACTTTGTGGTTGTTTTTGGTGTCAGTCGCAATTCTGCCTTCATAGCTGGCTTTAGAGGATTTGATAAGGGATCTTAGCTTTTTGTTTAGATTGATAAGGGAGGTTTTTCAGTCTTGTGACTTCATTTTTTCCTTCTGTTGTAGAGTTTATTGATGGCTGGGGACCAGCAAAATGTTAATATACTTGTTAAGAACAAATGGTCTACTGTATCCCCATTAGGCTTAGGAAAAGAACTAAGAAAGATTTAAATAATTATCAGATTAACTTCTTTTTTTGGGTGGAGAGCATCGTAGTTTTATTTGGTATGGCAAGGCCCATGCATTTGTGCACATGCTTGTACAGTGCACTGGTGTATGATTCGGCAGTCATGCAGCTATTTACCACTGGCATGGGTGCCAAGAAGTTAGCCATCTCTGTTTTTAGGAGTCCAAAGTCGACTTTAGACAAGTTTTTCACGGTGGTCACCTTAGCGGGGGGTGTAGGTGAGATGGAATTGACTATAGGTGTGGAGCAATGGTCTCCCATGTTGGTGGTAACCAGGTCGAGAATGTTGTTTCCTCTAGTGGGGGTCAGAATGAGCTGGTCCAGGGTACTGGAATTGATAAATTCCAGAAAACATTGGGCCTGTACATTGGTACTTGAATAGTTTTCACAGTTGATGGAAGGGTAGTTGAAGTCACCCAGTTTGAGAGTATTAGGTTAGATCTTGATAGATTCCAGGGTGCTTAGGAACTTGGAGTGAGAGTCTAGGGACATGTTTGGGGCTATGACTTGTATCGCCGTCTTACCCAGTGTTAGTTGTACATGAAATATCTCAGATGCATTGTGCTGGACTACCAGTCTAGGGGTGTGTGTATCCTTTAAGAATATGGAGACACCACTGCCTTTGCAGCTTCCGGACGTATTCTGGGAAAGGTATGGAATGAGTTGTAACCTGGGAGCGCAGCGGTGCTTTCTGCATCTTTAAACCAGGTCTCCGTTACAGCACAGATATCGACATTCTGCATTTGAGGAGAGCTTCGAGCAAGTGCATCTTGAGATTTAGACTTCTAGCATTGAGCAGCATGACCCTCAGATTGCATTTGTTTGTAGCTGTTTTGGTGGAACTTTATTAGTAATATATCCCTTATAAAGGGAGGAAACCTAACAGTGATATTTCCTAGGGTGCACAGCTAGACTTTACATGGTTGTTCAAACTATTTGGCAGGTACTAGCTTATGAATGTATGAACCTATGCATCTATGAATCTTTGTATAGATTAAATAAATAAGGGGAAGAGGACAATTCTGACAAGTATCAGTTTTAACTAAAATTATTTCTGATGGGGTATTATTAATCCAAAAGTAAGCTGAATAATTATCATACAACAATTGTATGGTATTTATAAAGAAAAAAAGGAAATCGTATATCTAATACTTTAAAAAAGAAAAGCATGACTGAGTCAATCAAAACCCTTTCTGGTCTCAAAGGAGGAAAGTACAGCAAGACTGATTAAAGAACAGTTATGATTTTATGGTTGAAACCTGATCCAGGATTTGCCTAGCAAGAGCAAACCTGACTGAAAAGGGGATGTAATCTTAAAAATACTACATTTTAATTTATTATATATTATTGCAGCAAAATGTTAATATACTTGTTAAGAACAAATGGTCTACTGTATCCCCATTAGGCTTAGGAAAAGAACTAAGAAAGATTTAAATAATTATCAGAAATGTCACCCCCCCCCCGACACCTGTATAAAGTGATCTTCAATAATATTTTGGAACCTCTGAGAAATTGTAGAGAAAAATTTGAACAGTCATCACGACTATGGACCTTTAATATCTACTTGGACTTGTATCATCTGGAACTTCCTCTAAGTGTACCTTTTGTTCTTAAAATCTGCTTATGATCATAAGATACACAATAAAAACTAAAAGAATTAAGAAAGCTGTCATATTATTGTCTCCAAACACATATGAAGGACTGGAATAAATGTTTCTAAAGAGATCCGTAAAAATATTTATTTCAGCTGAAGAACAAGAACATATGGTTCCACATGAGCTATCCAAAAATAAACACAGCTTCTAGGGATATGAAGAATTCTAGTGATCCTACTCAGAGAAAAGTACAGTTTTGTACCCACCATAAATGTAGATGTTCGAGTGCTCATACAGCTGCAGTCATAACAGATGAGTTATCCGGCCGTCAGGCGGGTCCTCGGTTGGCCGAATTCCAAAGTCTAGGTCCGGTGTCGGTTGTCGTCGCTTCTTCCCTGACGTCAGTGGGTCAGGGGTATAAAAGAGGCAGCCGACACCATTTTCTTCAGTTTTTCTTGCCCCAGATGTCAGGTGCCCCCAGAAGGAAGGCAAACATAATGTTATGCAAAGATGCAATGTTGATAAATCAAAAACAGTAGTTGCAAGCAAATACACCATAAAAGAATACCCCAAAAAGGTTATATGAAAAGTGTTTGTCATAAGGCCTGTCCTAAGAGGGGTTGGAGGGAGGGAAACCTGGACTGCAGCTGTATGAGCACTCGAACATCTACATTTATGGTAGGTACACTATGTTCATCGTGCATACAGCTGCAGTCATAATAGATGGGTAGAATCCCAAAGCTAAGTAAGGGTGGTAGGCACTAAGTGGAACTAGGAGGGGCTAGGATGCCCTGCAGGACTGCTGTGGCAAAGCCCATTCTAGATTTTGAGTATAGTGGGAGGTGATAGTGCTTGGAGAAAGTGTGCACTGAACTCCAGGTGGCTACTTCCAAAATGTCCTTGGTAGGGACCCCCCTGAGGAAGGCTGCAGAGGTAGCTGTGGCTCTGGTGGAGTGGGATCTGATGCATGCAGACACAGTTTTTCCATGAAATGAGTAACAAAAGCGTATGCAGTGGGCTATCCATTTTGAAATTGTCTGTTTGGAAATAGCCTTTTCCTGAGCACCTACAGCATAGGACACAGAGTTGCTCAGATTTCCTGAATGGCTTTGTTCTGTCCAAGTAGTAACGTAGTTGTCTGTGAATGTCCAAGGAACGTAGTAGTCTTTCCCCTTTGTTTTGTGGATTAGGATAAAAGGTAGGTAAGTGGATAGTCTGATTCAAAGCTACACTTGATACTACCTTTGGCATAAAGGTAGGATTGGTTCGTAAGGAAACTCTGTCCTGATGGAAAATGATGAATGGTTAAACAGCCATGAGGGTCTGTAGCTCCGAAACTCTGCGTGCTGAGGTGATAGCCAGAAGAAAGGCTGTTTTCCATGACAAGTACTGTAACTCTGTTGAAGAAGCTGGCTCAAAGGGAGGAAGGGTCAGCTTTTCCAATACGTAGTTGAGGTCCCAAGCAGGGACTGGTGGTTTCCTTGGGGTTTTATATTCTTTGCCCCTCTGAGGAACTGCCTTAAGAGAGGTGAGAGAATAATGGAGGATCTGTGTTGTATTGTGCAGAAATGACTGAAGCGTGGATCTTGATGGAGGAGAAGGAAAGTCCATTGTTTAACATCTCAGCTAGGTACTGTAAAATTTGAGGTATATTTATTACCCAAGGATTCTGTCCTTTTCGAGATTCCAGGCATAAAATCGTTTCCATTTGGTGGAGTAAGCCTTTCTAGTTGAAGGTCTTCTGGCCTCCAAGATGACATCCTGCACCTCCTTGGGAGGAGAAACTGTTGGGAAATCAAGGAATTCTCCATGCAGCTAGATTTAGAGTTTTGAGATGGCTGTGAAGGGTTTTGTAGTTGTGCTGGGACAACAGAAGAGGGACTAGAGGTAGGATCCATGGTGGGGAGTGTGTCAGGCTCCTCAGGAGTGGATACCAGTGTTGTCTTGGCCAGTCTGGAGTGATGAGAATCATTTTCGGCCTCTCTGCTCTGGCTTTTAATAGAACTTTGGGCAGCAGAGGAAGAGGCGGGAAGGCATAGAATGTCAGTGTTGCCCAATTGAAGGAAAGTGCGTCCACTTTCCAGGACTGTGGATGATAGGCCCTTTAACAAAATTTTTTCAACTGGCAATTTCTGTGGGTAGCAAAGAGATCTATGTTTGGCTGTCCCCATGCCTGAGTTATCTTTGTGAAAAGTTGAGGATGCAACTTCCATTCGTGTGGATCTGTCATATTTCTGCTTAGGTTGTCTGCCAGTGTGTTTTCTTTCCCTGGCAGGAATTGTGCCTGCAGTTGAATTTGCAATTCCTGTGCTGTGTTCCATAGGGTCATGACTTGCCTGCACAGGGGTATGAATGAGTTCCCCTGTTTGTTTATGTACCACATCACTGTGGTGTTGTCTGTCCTTATCAATAGCTGGCCTGGATGCAGTAGGTCTTTGAAGGTCATAATAGCCTTTTGCACGGCTAGCATTTCCTTTTGGTTGATGTGGAGGTGCTTCTCTTTTGGGTCCATTTTCCCTGAATGCACTGATCTGGCATGTGTGCTGCCCAGGCATAGTCTGAGGCGTCTGTTGTGATGATTTGAGTTGCTGGAGGTACACAGAAAGGAAGACCTGTGTTTCTTTGGCAAGCTTGAGTCCACCACAAAAATTCCTTTTGAAGGCATGGAATGAGTGGGATAATTGTTTCCAAGCTGTGGCTGTGTTGAGACCCTAACTTTTTCAGGTACCATTGAAGTTTCCTCATATGCAGCTTTGCACATGGGATTAGTAGGATGCAAGTTGCCATGAATCCCAGAGCCTGCAAGATTTTCCTTGCAGTTAGCCTGGTGTAAGTTGCCATTTTTCTGAAGTATTGAGACAGTTGCCCTTGCTTGTCTGGTGTGAGGTAGGCCATCTGAGTGGTTGTATCCAAGCTGGCACCCAGGAAGATTATTTGTTGAGAGGGTATTAGTTTTGATTTCTTTTTGTTGACTGTGTATCCCAGGAAGTTCAACAGTTTTATTACAAACACCAGGTGCTGCAGTAGTATGTCCTTGCTGTCCACTTGGATCAGGCAGTCGTCCAGATATGGGTAGATTTGTATCCCTTGTAGTCTGTAGAAGGCGATTACTGATGCCAGGCATTTCGTAAACACTCTGGGCAGTAGATAAGCCAAAGGGCAATGCAGAGAATTGGTAATGGGTTGAACCTGATGTATCGTATCTTCTGCAATCTTGTCTGATAGGGACATGCAGGTATGCCTCCTTGAGGTCCAATGTTACCAGCCAAGACTCCTTGCCCAGCATGGGAAGAAGCTGCTGTAATGTGAGCATCTTGAATTTTGGCACATGTAGATATGTGTTTAGGATGGATAGGTCTAAGATAGGTCTCCAATCTTTGTCTTTCCTCGGTACCAGGAATAGTCTGGAATAAAACCCTTGACCTTGTTCTTTTGCAGGTACCTCTTGAATTGCTTTCATGTCTATGAGAGCTGAAACTTGTTTTTGTGCCTCTGCCCTTTGATTTTGTGGCAGGTTTGACATGCCTCTCATTTTTGGAAGGGTGTGAAAGTGGAACCTGTAGCCTCTGTCTATAATGTCCAGAATCCAGTTGTCTTTTGTAACAATATGCCAATTTTTTGAGAATAATGTCAATTTTCCACCCAAAGGTGCTGCCATTAAAGCTTTGCTTGGCAGGTGTAAGGGGAAGTCATTGTGTCTGTTTTCTAAAAGACTGTGATCTATCTTTTCCACCTCTTGGGGTTGGTGCTTGCCACTGTCTGGCTCTGAAGGATCCCTATGCTGTGGAATAAAATCCCGGTATATGTGAGGCAGAGCATCTCGCTGGCCTTGTTCAAGAGAAATCTTGACCAATGGATGGGAGATCGCAGATATACCCCAGGGATTACCTCAGTGTCACTGCTCAACAGAGGCACAGCAAAATAATGGGTATAGTTCCCCATACTAAAGGGGTGGCGTAAGCCACAAAACTATGGGCTAGGCTTGTAAATGCCCTCGGGCAGATAGCCTAGTATGAACCTATGAACCTATGAACCTATGCCCTCTGCCCCTTGGGCGCCTGTATCTGCCCCTTTGAGGTCTGTCTGTGGCTGGAAAGGACCATTTTTTGAAGGCCAGTTTCTGCTGAAACGTGGAGGCTGTACCTGCAGGAAATCTTTCACTGTTTGCATTGATTTCGCTTTTTCCTCCATTTTCTTTAGCACCTCCTCAGCTTTAACACCAAACAATACATCTTTTTGAAGAGGTGCATCTAATAATTTAGCTTTGACATGATCTGGTAAGGTTTCCTCTTTGAGCCAAGCATGCCTACGTATAACAGACCCGTAACAGCAGCTCTACATGAGGCCTCTAAAGCATCAAAACCACACTGCAAGGTATGTTTACCCACTTGCTCTGCACCATGCAACAAATCCTGCAACTCTTTTAAATCTGGTTGTTCTGGTTGTGTCATCTTGCTTTTCAGCTGAGATATCAAAACTGTTGATACTTTAACATATGGAACTGACAGTTTAATGCCCTCGTGGTTAAAGTGGCGAGGTGTACACCTTTTTCCCCCACCTTTCTAAAGCTCTGGAATCTCTCTCTGAAGGTAATGGATTTTAGCAGTAGAGGCCTTAATTCCCTTGGGACCCTGTGAAATTGTTTCTGGGTCAGCAGTATGACTTTATATAGGAACTGGTGAGAATCAGGAACCCGGTAATACCTGTCTGGTTTAACAGGAGCTGGAGGCAAAGAATCAGGATTAAGGCTGGCTTCTGTGTACACATCATCCAATATATCTAAAACAGGAGGGATAGCCAGAGGCCTGTGCTGGGGGAGCAGAAGAAATTCCCTGAGCCTTTTCTTGGAATCTGAATAATCTTGGCCTTCCCAGTGAAAGTGTTCCCTCAATGTATGCAGGGTTTCCCCAAAAGAGAAGTCCTCAGAGGGGGAGACTGAGGAAATAGACTCCTCAGCATCAGAGTCTTCGAATGGAGAATAGGCATAATCCTGGTCCTCAGATAGTTCTGAGGTAATAGAAGCTTGATCTGAGGAAGGGTAGTCTTCCTCTAATCTGGGCCTTTTGTCAGAGGGGGGATGAGAACCCCTGATAAGAGTAATCAAATCCTCAGCCATGTTAAGCATCTGTTTTTAGGCATGGTGCCTTGAGAGGGGATCTGAGGAACCTGTTTTTTGGTTTTCATGGCTGCTTTAGATTTAGTGAAGGCTTTAATAGAGAAGGAGGAAGGCCTGAAGACCCCTTGAGAAATGGCAGGCCTGTCTAAATTCTGAGTTTCCCTGCCAGGAGTGGCGTCGGGATCTGTAGTAGGAATGGGGGCCGAGGAGCCTGCAACCTCGGGTACTGAAGACACCGGTAATGCATTGTCATCGGTACTCAGGGGCTGCGTAGGCGCCTCGCTGAGTACCGGTAGTCTGCCTTAGCGTGGTTTCAGTAGGTGGTGTGGACCTCGTGTGTCGGTCCTTATCTTTGCGTTTTTTGCTCAAAACTGGATTCGGAGTATCCGACGACATAATATAATTAAATTTTTTTGCCAAAAAAGTGAAGGGCGAACTCCGCCCGATGCTTAATAGTGCGCTTATTGAATCTAGCACAAAAACGGCAGGCTGAGACGTCGTGGTCTGGGCCAAAGCAAGGTATACAGAAAGAGTGGAAATCCTTATGCGGTATTTGCTTCCCACATGAAATGCAATTATTAACTTTGTCTGACATCGGTCTGAGGCAGGAAAAGTTTCCCCAATGGGGTACTTAGCTTTCAAGTAGACTTCGGCTGAAATACTTTCATAAATCTCAGGAGCTGGCCGACCGGCACTTGCGAACTGCTTCTGCTTCGGGCACCACGCGGCAAGAAAGACTGAAGAAAATGTCGTTGGCTGCCTCTTTTATACCCCTGACGCACTGACGTCAGGGAAGAAGCAACGACAACCGACGCTGGACCTAGACTTTGGAATTCGGCCGACCGGGGACCCGCCTGGCGGCAGGATAACCCATCTGTTATGACTGCAGCTGTATGCACGATAAACATCAGGAGAGTCAGCCTACAGGAAATATTTTAGTAGATTGTTGGAGTCCAGCAAAAATCAAGAATTTTATGAATGAAGCTAAAACTGAGAATTTAGGAATGATATAGCTGATTATGGAGATTACTAATATCTTTGTATCTTCTAACACATTCTGTAGTGGTAACCATTCAAGAGAAAAAAATGACTCTCCTCATATGCATTTCTACGCACTCTTAAAAGAGGACAAGCATCTGGCAGCTAGCAAACAGGGTTAAGGATGTGAACTGTTAACAGGCTTTAATATGTAACACAGTGTTTGATTCCCTCAGCCTCCATTTGCCTACAGTGTGGTTCTAATTGGGACAGAATCCCTAGCTATCTGAAATCCAGGAAAGACACTAAGGAAAGATGTTCCTGAGCACTGTTAAGCCAAATGCTGCTCTTCCCTTGAGACCAGATCCAATCTGTAATGAATAATAAAAGTACGAGGATTAGCCTCCAAGTTCTAGCCACACAGACATCAACCAAGGAAACCCTGGATAAAAATACTGATGATATTGCCATGAACCTGGTTGAATGGGCTCTCAAAAGTTTTGGTAAGGATAGGCCCTGGATAAAAATACTGATGATATTGCCATGGACCTGGTTGAATGGGCTCTCAAAAGTTTTGGTAAGGATAGGCCCACTTTATTATAAACAAAAGATATTCAATCAGCAACCATCTGGCTAAAGTTACGTTTGTAACTGAGCTACTAATTTAGATTCCTCAAAGGAAACAAACAATTGGTCTGTTTTTCTGAAATTTTTTGTTCTATGTAAATAAAAATGTAATTGCTTGTGAACATTCAGCAGATTGATGTTGGACTCTGACACCACTTTAGGAAGAAAGAAGGGATTGATTTGCAGTGCTACCTTGTCTTTGTGGAATATTAAATAAGGAGATCTAGAACATAAAGCTTGAAGTTCTGAAAGTCTTCGAGCAGACGTGGTGGCTACCAAAAAGATAGTTTTCCAGTTAAAACCCTGAATTCACATTTTGTTGCTGGTTCGAATGGAGAATGAACTAAAGTTTGTAGTACTAAATTTAAGTCCAGTGGTGGAGTTGGATCTTTATAATGGTCTCAAAAGAAGGGCACCCCTTAAAAAGGCCTTACAAAGTTCTGATGAAGCTAAGGTGGCATTTTCAACTCCTATATGAAAATTAGAAATGACAGCAACTTTAACATTTGAGGAATTGACCCCTTCATTAAACATTGTTGCTAGAAACTCAATAGCTTTATGTACTGGTGCTGACAAAGGGTCAGTATCTTTTTGCTGCAGCCAAAACACAAATCTTTTTCTGTAAATTTTCCTAGTGGAAGCTTTATGGTCAAAAAGACGGGAGAAGAGAGCCTGGACTGTCTAGCTATCAATGGAAGTGGAAAAGCATGCAGTTTTAGGTTTGAGAAGTCTGGGTGAATCATGTCTGTCAGGTGACACAGGAGGTCTGGAATTGGATCCAGAATTCATGAAGGGTAAACTAGATGAGGCCAAAGAAAGGGGAACCAAATCTTTCGAGGCCAATAAGGGGCAAAGTGAATGACTTTGTTCTTCAATCTGGAAGCTTTCTGTAGAGATTTGGGGATTAAGGGGGTTGGGGGGTAGGTATAGGGGAGACTTGAGGCCAATTGTGAAGGAGAGCATCTCTTGGTGATTCTCCTGGTGGAGGAAGCAGGGCAAAGAACCTGCTCCACTTGTTATGGGGAGATGTAAAAAGGTTGCAGCATGGATGGTCCCATAGGCAAAATATCTTTCTGCAATTTTCATGCTGAGAGTGGTCAACAAAATGGACCTGTTCAACTTGTCTGCTACCACATTGGATTTCCCAGCATGTGTGCTGCTATCAGAAATCGAATGGATGAGATCACCATTGCCACACTCTCAGACCTTCTCGACACAAGGGGTAAGATCTGGTCCTCGTTGTTTGTCGATGTACCAAACTACGGTAATATTGTATGTCTGAATTGGAACTGTCCCAAAAGGGACAGAGTCTTGGAAAGCCTGCAATGCTAAGAGCACTGCTCTCATTTCCAGAACATTGATATGCATGTTGGTATGTTGGGGACCATTTGCCTTGGACAGTCTTTTCCAAGTGCCCACCCAATTTGGGAAGTGTCCGTGGTCACTATGGCCTTGGACTGAGGAAGAATGAAGGGACAACCTTGTAGAACCTGATATGAGAATCCACCACCAGAGATATTTTTTGCATGCCTGGGTAATTTTGATCTGGGTGGAAATAGGTTGGTGTAGAATGGACCACTGAGTCGCTAATGTCCATTAAAGAATTTTCATATGGTATCATGCTTGGGGAACTAAACTATCACTGCAGACACTGATCCCAAGGCTTGTAGAATCAATATGGTCAAAAGAGAAGAATTTTGAATTATCTTTTTGACTTGAAATTGGATAGTATATACCCTTGGAAAATGAAAGGAGGCTGTCACTGATATTGTGTTGAATAAGGCTCCTAAGATTTCTAATGTTTGAGAAGGTTCTAATAGAGATTTGTTGAGGTTGTTGATAATTCCCAGAAGATAGCAAGTCCGGAGTACATAATCTCGAGCTCTTATCAGTAGATGCCTGGTTGGAGTGGTTATGAGCCAGTCATCCAAGTATGGAAACACCTGGAAGTCGCAAATGAGCTGCTACTACTGCCATGCATTTGGTGAACACCTTGGGGACTGTCGTGAGGCCAAATGGCAGTGCTCTGAACTTGTAATGACTGGCTCCCAGATGGAAGCATAGATACCTTCTGGATCGTCTGTTTAGTTTTATGTGATAGAATGCATCCTGAAGGTCTATCAAGCACATCCAGTCATCTTTGTGCAGGAAAGGCCAAATGGACTGAACTGTGACCATCCAAAACTTGGTGTACTGGACTGATTTGCTCCAGGATGCTTAGATCCAAAATTTTTTTTTTTTTTCTTTAATGAGCCCGCCAAAAGTTGTTTAGTATAAGTATTTTGGAATCATTTTATGACATTGTATCTGATGAAGCATAGTTTAACTATGCGAAAGCGCTTATTCTCTGTTTCCAATAAATGAATTTTTTACATATTTCCATCGTGGATATTTTCAGTGTGTCAGGAGCTTGAGTTGGGACTACTCTATAGAAGGATTTACTCGTGGTGACTGTTCTCACTTTTTGGACTTCATTACTACCTTTGGCATAAAGGTAGGATTGGTTCGTAAGGAAACTCTGTCCTGATGGAAAATGATGAATGGTTAAACAGCCATGAGGGTCTGTAGCTCCGAAACTCTGCGTGCTGAGGTGATAGCCAGAAGAAAGGCTGTTTTCCATGACAAGTACTGTAACTCTGTTGAAGAAGCTGGCTCAAAGGGAGGAAGGGTCAGCTTTTCCAATACGTAGTTGAGGTCCCAAGCAGGGACTGGTGGTTTCCTTGGGGGTTTTATATTCTTTGCCCCTCTGAGGAACTGCCTTAAGAGAGGGTGAGAGAATAATGGAGGATCTGTGTTGTATTGTGCAGAAATGACTGAAGCGTGGATCTTGATGGAGGAGAAGGAAAGTCCATTGTTTAACATCTCAGCTAGGTACTGTAAAATTTGAGGTATATTTATTACCCAAGGATTCTGTCCCTTTTCGAGATTCCAGGCATAAAATCGTTTCCATTTGGTGGAGTAAGCCTTTCTAGTTGAAGGTCTTCTGGCCTCCAAGATGACATCCTGCACCTCCTTGGGGAGGAGAAACTGTTGGGAAATCAAGGAATTCTCCATGCAGCTAGATTTAGAGTTTTGAGATGGCTGTGAAGGGTTTTGTAGTTGTGCTGGGACAACAGAAGAGGGACTAGAGGTAGGATCCATGGTGGGGAGTGTGTCAGGCTCCTCAGGAGTGGATACCAGTGTTGTCTTGGCCAGTCTGGAGTGATGAGAATCATTTTCGGCCTCTCTGCTCTGGCTTTTAATAGAACTTTGGTCAGCAGAGGAAGAGGCGGGAAGGCATAGAATGTCAGTGTTGCCCAATTGAAGGAAAGTGCGTCCACTTTCCAGGACTGTGGATGATAGGCCCTTTAACAAAATTTTTTCAACTGGCAATTTCTGTGGGTAGCAAAGAGATCTATGTTTGGCTGTCCCCATGCCTGAGTTATCTTTGTGAAAAGTTGAGGATGCAACTTCCATTCGTGTGGATCTGTCATATTTCTGCTTAGGTTGTCTGCCAGTGTGTTTTCTTTCCCTGGCAGGAATTGTGCCTGCAGTTGAATTTGCAATTCCTGTGCTGTGTTCCATAGGGTCATGACTTGCCTGCACAGGGGGTATGAATGAGTTCCCCCCTGTTTGTTTATGTACCACATCACTGTGGTGTTGTCTGTCCTTATCAATAGCTGGCCTGGATGCAGTAGGTCTTTGAAGGTCATAATAGCCTTTTGCACGGCTAGCATTTCCTTTTGGTTGATGTGGAGGTGCTTCTCTTTTTGGGTCCATTTTCCCTGAATGCACTGATCTGTCATGTGTGCTCCCCAGGCATAGTCTGAGGCGTCTGTTGTGATGATTTGAGTTGCTGGAGGTACACAGAAAGGAAGACCTGTGTTTCTTTGGCAAGCTTGAGTCCACCACAAAAATTCCTTTTGAAGGCATGGAATGAGTGGGATAATTGTTTCCAAGCTGTGGCTGTGTTGAGACCCTAACTTTTTCAGGTACCATTGAAGTTTCCTCATATGCAGCTTTGCACATGGGATTAGTAGGATGCAAGATGCCATGAATCCCAGAGCCTGCAAGATTTTCCTTGCAGTTAGCCTGGTGTAAGTTGCCATTTTTCTGAAGTATTGAGACAGTTGCCCTTGCTTGTCTGGTGTGAGGTAGGCCATCTGAGTGGTTGTATCCAAGATGGCACCCAGGAAGATTATTTGTTGAGAGGGTATTAGTTTTGATTTCTTTTTGTTGACTGTGTATCCCAGGAAGTTCAACAGTTTTATTACAAACACCAGGTGCTGCAGTAGTATGTCCTTGCTGTCCACTTGGATCAGGCAGTCGTCCAGATATGGGTAGATTTGTATCCCTTGTAGTCTGTAGAAGGCGATTACTGATGCCAGGCATTTCGTAAACACTCTGGGCGCAGTAGATAAGCCAAAGGGCAATGCAGAGAATTGGTAATGGGTTGAACCTGATGTATACGTATCTTCTGCAATCTTGTCTGATAGGGACATGCAGGTATGCCTCCTTGAGGTCCAATGTTACCAGCCAAGACTCCTTGCCCAGCATGGGAAGAAGCTGCTGTAATGTGAGCATCTTGAATTTTGGCACATGTAGATATGTGTTTAGGATGGATAGGTCTAAGATAGGTCTCCAATCTTTGTCTTTCCTCGGTACCAGGAATAGTCTGGAATAAAACCCTTGACCTTGTTCTTTTGCAGGTACCTCTTGAATTGCTTTCATGTCTATGAGAGCTGAAACTTGTTTTTGTGCCTCTGCCCTTTGATTTTGTGGCAGGTTTGACATGCCTCTCATTTTTGGAAGGGTGTGAAAGTGGAACCTGTAGCCTCTGTCTATAATGTCCAGAATCCAGTTGTCTTTTGTAACAATATGCCAATTTTTTGAGAATAATGTCAATTTTCCACCCAAAGGTGCTGCCATTAAAGCTTTGCTTGGCAGGTGTAAGGGGAAGTCATTGTGTCTGTTTTCTAAAAGACTGTGATCTATCTTTTCCACCTCTTGGGGTTGGTGCTTGCCACTGTCTGGCTCTGAAGGATCCTTGAGGAGCATCTCGCCTTCGCTGGCCTTGTTCATAAGAATGATAATGGGATGGGAGGATGGGAGAGATAGGGATTACCTTTACTGTCACTGCTCAACAGACCACACAGCAAAATGCAAATAATTATAGTTCCCCATATACTAAAGGGTGGCGTAAGCCACAAAACTATGGGCTAGGCTTGTAAATGCCCTCGGGCAGATAGCCTAGTATGAACCTATGAACCTATGAACCTATGCCCTCTGCCCCTTGGGCGCCTGTATCTGCCCCTTTGAGGTCTGTCTGTGGCTGGAAAGGACCAATTTTTTGAAGGCCAGTTTCTGCTGAAACGTGGAGGCTGTACCTGCAGGAAATCTTTCACTGTTTGCATTGATTTCGCTTTTTCCTCCATTTTCTTTAGCACCTCCTCAGCTTTAACACCAAACAATACATCTTTTTGAAGAGGTGCATCTAATAATTTAGCTTTGACATGATCTGGTAAGGTTTCCTCTTTGAGCCAAGCATGCCTACATATAACAGACCCCGTAACAGCAGCTCTACATGAGGCCTCTAAAGCATCAAAACCACACTGCAAGGTATGTTTACCCACTTGCTCTGCACCATGCAACAAATCCTGCAACTCTTTTAAATCTGGTTGTTCTGGTTGTGTCATCTTGCTTTTCAGCTGAGATATCAAAACTGTTGATACTTTAACATATGGAACTGACAGTTTAATACCCTCATGGTTAAAGTGGCCGAGGTGTACACCTTTTTCCCCACCTTTCTAAAGCTCTGGAATCTCTCTCTGAAGGTAATGGATTTTTAGCAGTAGAGGCCTTAATTCCCTTGGGACCCTGTGAAATTGTTTCTGGGTCAGCAGTATGACTTTTATATAGGAACTGGTGAGAATCAGGAACCCGGTAATACCTGTCTGGTTTAACAGGAGCTGGAGGCAAAGAATCAGGATTAAGGCTGGCTTCTGTGTACACATCATCCAATATATCTAAAACAGGAGGGATAGCCAGAGGCCTGTGCTGGGGGAGCAGAAGAAATTCCCTGAGCCTTTTCTTGGAATCTGAATAATCTTGGCCTTCCCAGTGAAAGTGTTCCCTCAATGTATGCAGGGTTTCCCCAAAAGAGAAGTCCTCAGAGGGGGAGACTGAGGAAATAGACTCCTCAGCATCAGAGTCTTCGAATGGAGAATAGGCATAATCCTGGTCCTCAGATAGTTCTGAGGTAATAGAAGCTTGATCTGAGGAAGGGTAGTCTTCCTCTAATCTGGGCCTTTTGTCAGAGGGGGGATGAGAACCCCTGATAAGAGTAATCAAATCCTCAGCCATGTTAAGCATCTGTTTTTAGGCATGGTGCCTTGAGAGGTGATCTGAGGAACCTGTTTTTTGGTTTTCATGGCTGCTTTAGATTTAGTGAAGGCTTTAATAGAGAAGGAGGAAGGCCTGAAGACCCCTTGAGAAATGGCAGGCCTGTCTAAATTCTGAGTTTCCCCGCCAGGAGTGGCGTCGGGATCTGTAGTAGGAATGGGGGCCGAGGAGCCTGCAACCTCGGGTACTGAAGACACCGGTAATGCATTGTCATCGGTACTCAGGGGCTGCGTAGGCGCCTCGCTGAGTACCGGAGAACCGGTAGTCTGCCTTAGCGTGGTTTCAGTAGGTGGTGTGGACCTCGTGTGTCGGTCCTTATCTTTGCGTTTTTTGCTCAAAACTGGAGTCGGAGTATCCGACGACATAATATAATTAAATTTTTTGCCAAAAAAGTGAAGGGCGAACTCCGCCCGATGCTTAATAGTGCGCTTATTGAATCTAGCACAAAAACGGCAGGCTGAGACGTCGTGGTCTGGGCCAAAGCAAGGTATACAGAAAGAGTGGAAATCCTTATGCGGTATTTGCTTCCCACATGAAATGCAATTATTAACTTTGTCTGACATCGGTCTGAGGCAAGAAAAGTTTCCCCAACGGGGTACTTAGCTTTCAAGTAGACTTCGGCTGAAATACTTTCATAAATCTCAGGAGCTGGCCGACCGGCACTTGCGAACTGCTTCTGCTTCGGGCACCACGCGGCAAGAAAGACTGAAGAAAATGTCGTTGGCTGCCTCTTTTATACCCCTGACGCACTGACGTCAGGGAAGAAGCGACGACAACCGACGCCGGACCTAGACTTTGGAATTCGGCCGACCGAGGACCCGCCTGACGGCAGGATAACCCATCTGTTATGACTGCAGCTGTATGCACGATAAACATCAGGAGAGTCAGCCTACAGGAAATATTTTAGTAGATTGTTGGAGTCCAGCAAAAATCAAGAATTTTATGAATGAAGCTAAAACTGAGAATTTAGGAATGATATAGCTGATTATGGAGATTACTAATATCTTTGTATCTTCTAACACATTCTGTAGTGGTAACCATTCAAGAGAAAAAAATGACTCTCCTCATATGCATTTCTACGTACTCTTAAAAAAGAGGACAAGCATCTGGCAGCTAGCAAACAGGGTTAAGGATGTGAACTGTTAACAGGCTTTAATATGTAACACAGTGTTTGATTCCCTCAGCCTCCATTTGCCTACAGTGTGGTTCTAATTGGGACAGAATCCCTAGCTATCTGAAATCCAGGAAAGACACTAAGGAAAGATGTTCCTGAGCACTGTTAAGCCAAATGCTGCTCTTCCCCTTGAGACCAGATCCAATCTGTAATGAATAATAAAAGTACGAGGATTAGCCCAAGTTCTAGCCACACAGACATCAACCAAGGAAACCCTGGATAAAAATACTGATGATATTGCCATGAACCTGGTTGAATGGGCTCTCAAAAGTTTTGGTAAGGATAGGCCCTGGATAAAAATACTGATGATATTGCCATGGACCTGGTTGAATGGGCTCTCAAAAGTTTTGGTAAGGATAGGCCCACTTTATTATAAACAAAAGATATTCAATCAGCAACCATCTGGCTAAAGTTACGTTTGTAACTGAGCTACTAATTTAGATTCCTCAAAGGAAACAAACAATTGGTCTGTTTTTCTGAAATTTTTTGTTCTATGTAAATAAAAATGTAATTGCTTGTGAACATTCAGCAGATTGATGTTGGACTCTGACACCACTTTAGGAAGAAAGGAGGGATTGATTTGCAGTGCTACCTTGTCTTTGTGGAATATTAAATAAGGAGATCTAGAACATAAAGCTTGAAGTTCTGAAAGTCTTCGAGCAGACGTGGTGGCTACCAAAAAGATAGTTTTCCAGGTTAAAACCCTGAATTCACATTTTGTTGCTGGTTCGAATGGAGAATGAACTAAAGTTTGTAGTACTAAATTTAAGTCTAGTGGTGGAGTTGGATCTTTATAATGGTCTCAAAAGAAGGGCACCCCTTAAAAAGGCCTTACAAAGTTCTGATGAAGCTAAGGTGGCATTTTCAACTCCTATATGAAAATTAGAAATGACAGCAACTTTAACATTTGAGGAATTGACCCCTTCATTAAACATTGTTGCTAGAAACTCAATAGCTTTATGTACTGGTGCTGACAAAGGGTCAGTATCTTTTTGCTGCAGCCAAAACACAAATCTTTTCTGTAAATTTTCCTAGTGGAAGCTTTATGGTCAAAAAGACGGGAGAAGAGAGCCTGGACTGTCTAGCTATCAATGGAAGTGGAAAAGCATGCAGTTTTAGGTTTGAGAAGTCTGGGTGAATCATGTCTGTCAGGTGACACAGGAGGTCTGGAATTGGATCCAGAATTCATGAAGGGTAAACTAGATGAGGCCAAAGAAAGGGGAACCAAATCTTTCGAGGCCAATAAGGGGCAAAGTGAATGACTTTGTTCTTCAATCTGGAAGCTTTCTGTAGAGATTTGGGGATTAAGGGGGTTGGGGGGGTAGGTATAGGGGAGACTTGGAGGGGCCAATTGTGAAGGAGAGCATCTCTTGGTGATTCTCCTGGTGGAGGAAGCAGGGCAAAGAACCTGCTCCACTTGTTATGGGGAGATGTAAAAAGGTTGCAGCATGGATGGTCCCATAGGCAAAATATCTTTTCTGCAATTTTCATGCTGAGAGTGGTCAACAAAATGGACCTGTTCAACTTGTCTGCTACCACATTGGATTTCCCCAGCATGTGTGCTGCTATCAGAAATCGAATGGATGAGATCACCCATTGCCACACTCTCAGACCTTCTCGACACAAGGGGTAAGATCTGGTCCCTCGTTGTTTGTCGATGTACCAAACTACGGTAATATTGTATGTCTGAATTGGAACTGTCCCAAAAGGGACAGAGTCTTGGAAAGCCTGCAATGCTAAGAGCACTGCTCTCATTTCCAGAACATTGATATGCATGTTGGTATGTTGGGGGGACCATTTGCCTTGGACAGTCTTTTCCAAGTGCCCGCCACCCAATTTGGGAAGTGTCCGTGGTCACTATGGCCTTGGACTGAGGAAGAATGAAGGGACAGCCTTGTAGAACCTGATATGAGCGAATCCACCACCAGAGATATTTTTTGCATGCCTGGGTAATTTTGATCTGGGTGGAAATAGGTTGGTGTAGAATGGACCACTGAGTCGCTAATGTCCATTAAAGAATTTTCATATGGTATCATGCTTGGGGAACTAAACTATCACTGCAGACACTGATCCCAAGGCTTGTAGAATCAATATGGTCAAAAGAGAAGAATTTTGAATTATCTTTTTGACTTGAAATTGGATAGTATATACCCTTGGAAAATGAAAGGAGGCTGTCACTAATATTGTGTTGAATAAGGCTCCTAAGATTTCTAATGTTTGAGAAGGTTCTAATAGAGATTTGTTGAGGTTGTTGATAATTCCCAGAAGATAGCAAGTCCGGAGTACATAATCTCGAGCTCTTATCAGTAGATGCCTGGTTGGAGTGGTTATGAGCCAGTCATCCAAGTATGGAAACACCTGGAAGTCTCAAATGAGCTGCTACTACTGCCATGCATTTGGTGAACACCTTGGGGACTGTCGTGAGGCCAAAGGGCAGTGCTCTGAACTTGTAATGACTGGCTCCCAGATGGAAGCATAGATACCTTCTGGATCGTCTGTTTAGTTTTATGTGATAGAATGCATCCTGAAGGTCTATCAAGCACATCCAGTCATCTTTGTGCAGGAAAGGCCAAATGGACTGAACTGTGACCATCCAAAACTTGGTGTACTGGACTGATTTGCTCAGGATGCTTAGATCCAAAATTTGTCTCCAGTCCCCTGTTTTCTTAGGCACTAAAAAGAATCTTGAGTAAGTTTTGGATTCTTTCTGGTCTGGGGGACCACTTGGATGTTATTTTTCTAACAGCTTTTCTACTTCTAGAGCTACTGTTTTCCTCTGACTAGGTGGTAAACTGGGAATTTACTTTAATGTTGGTGGGGGTGGTAGGGAAAAGGGAATTATATAACCTCTGGAAATAATCATCTACACCCATGTACCTTTTTTAATATCTAGCCAGACACTCTGGTGCAGGGATAAATGATCCCTGACTGCCTCGAGAGGTGGACATCAGGCATCCTTTCTGGAATACTGATGGGTTCTGTCAGAAAAAGAATTTCTACACCCCAGGTTGTATGGGCCTCCTCTGCTGTGTGGGTGGCTTCTTCAATTTGAGTTCCCCCCTCTGCCTGCCCCTGAGGAACTACCTCCACGTGGATCTTGGAAAGGACCCTGGGGCTTTTTGAAGCACATTTTTCGACCTCCTTGGTGATTCCTAGAAAAGGGTCTTTGAGGCGTCAAAAAACATATATCCACTGCAGAATGGTCTTACCATGTTGCTCACACCTGGAGAGTGTGTCCTTTACCTTAGGGCCGAAGAAAGAGCTTCCATCAAAAGGTGGATTGACAAAAGAGGACTTGAGGCCCCATAAAATCACACAGGTGCATCAAGGCATGCCTCCTAATAGAAATGCCTGAACCCACCTCCCTTGAGGTACCTTCAGCTGCATGTGAAATGAGCCTCATGGATGAATTAGTGATCGATTGTAGGGTAGCCAACTGTGAGGCAACAAAGGTCTGAGCCGCAGAAGTACTAGTCGCAGTGAGGGACTTGGAGAGTTCTTTAATCAAATCCCTCTGCAATCTACTGAAGTGTGCCAAATAATTCAGTGAACCGATTGGAAAGGTAGCTGAAGCATATATATATATATATATATATATATATATATATATATATATATATATATATGTCCATACCCCTCAACTCCCTGTTAGGGGAATGGACAGAAACACTGTGTGCTGCAAATTGTTTCTTCATGGCCGACACCATGACCATGGCATCTACTGGTACTCCTTTGCTCCAAAGCTCTCTTCCTTTTGGTGGTACCAAAATCCTGTCTGATCTTTTGGGGATCAGCTCAAGAGTGTCTGGTTCCTTCCATGCCCACCCAGAGATCAAATTAATGAACTTGTCATGGGCAGATTCACCCAGAAGGTAAATGGGCCAGAGCCAAAGGCTTCCAGGAATACAAATTCCACTTGGAGGGGGGTATCAGTAGACCAACCACCCCTTTGCTTGAGGATTTCCAGGATGTCTCTAAAGTAGACGCCATCTGGTGGTGATCCTGGGGACCCTTTTCCCTCATCAAAATCAGTATCTTCAGTGACTGACTCTTCTGGAGAGTCTAAGTACCTCCTCTTGCACTTTCTCTTCCTAGGAACTTCTTTGGTGGGGTGTTCTAGAGAAGCATCGGAAGAAATAAGAATACCCTGCTGGGTAGCGTGAAGACTTTGGGTTGCCTGTCCCTGTGGAATACAGTGATGAGGCTCAAGGCACAGAGACATATGGGATCTAGAGGGGAGGTGCAAGGAGGGAGGAACCATCCATCTTGCAGAAGCAGAAAACATTCACTCCACTACCTCAAAGGCAGAGCTCCCCAGGGAGAAGGAGGCCAACACAGCCGAGTAGCCCTGTTTCTAGACCATCGGCTCCATCTGACCTATGGGCAGTCTGCCAGAAGCAGAGGTTGGAGATTAGCTGTCCAATGTAGAGGCACTGAGGGGCAGAGATGACTCCAGCAACTTCTGGGTTGACTCTATGTTTCAGACCTGACAGGGACACTTTGGCTCTGAGAGTCAACCAACTCTGACACGCTCGGAGCTAGGTGCACTCAAAGAACTTATTGGAGCTGAAGATATGATGACCTTCGGATCTGAAAAAGACGTTCCCAGAAAACTTGGATCCAAGGGCTCCAAAACCACGGGTCAGAGTGGAGAAGAAGCTGAGATAGGTGGTGTAGTACTGGTAAGGGCTTCCTGACTCGAAGAGGTAGAAGCTGAAGAACTTCTATCTGAATCTGTGCTGACAGAAACTTCCTCATCATTCTATCCACATCAGCTTGGAAGGCCAAGAGGATGAGGCTGCAGATGGGGACCTGGAATGCTGGCGTCTTTCCAAAAAAGGTGAGGAAACTCTAGAGGGCACTGGATCCAAGAAGGATGCATTCATCACTAGGGGTAAGAGCTTCAGAAACCACAACACTGGATCTGAGGAAGTATATTGAACATCTTTTGTTTAGTCTCTTCCCACATATCCTTACCTGCCAAACCAGAATCATTTTTAATTCATACTCCTAAATATGTAATTTTATTATGTCTCTAAAAGTATGGATATTGCTGAAAGAATTTGTTTGTGGGTACTTAACTTACTGCTATAGTCTTTGTTTTAGCTTCATTAATTTTTTATCCTGAAAAGGTTTGAAACTGTCTCAGTGTGTTCCACAACACTGTAATGTCCCTTTGTGGCTTTGTCAGGTATAAAATAATATCATCTGCAAATAGAGTTAGCTTTTCTTGACTTCCACACCAATTATATCCTTGAATTTCTGACTCCTTTACTTTCTTTGTCAATGGTTCCAAATATAATGCAAATAAGGGGGAGAGAGGACACCCTTGCCTGGTTCCTCTGCTGAAGCAGAGATTATCAGAGAGGACCCCTTCCACCTTAATTTTCACCTCTGATCCCTCACATATCCTCCTAATCAACCTTAAAATTCTATCAGGGAATGGAAATGCTTCCATTACTCTGCTCATTAAGTCCCAGATTACACTGTCAAATGCTTTCTCTGCATCAAGAACCCACCAACAACAATGGTATTTTCTTACATTCTGCTTCCCTCTGGATCATCAGTGCTCTGTCGATGTTGTCAAATGTTTGCTTCCCTTCCACAAAACCACACTGATCCATATCCATCAAATTTGGCATCACTTTTGCCACTCTTTTAGCCATTATAGACATAAATACTTTATAATCATGGTTTAGCATTGAACTGGGCCTGTAGGAAGCTGGATCTGATGGGTCTTTACCCTCTTTAGGTATTACAGCCACCGCTGCTTTCTTCCAGGACGTTGGTACTTCCCCTCCTGTTAAAATACTGTTAAACAAAATCTTCCAAATTTTTATCAGTCTTTTTCCCTCCTAGCTTCTCAACCACTACAGGAATACCATCGATTCTTGGGGACTTTCCTGTAGATTGGTTATACATCACCATTTTTATCTCATCTCCTCCTATCCTAACTATTAGTAATTGAGCCTCCTCTACTGCTAACCTTGGCATATTTAAATCTTCCATTAACATTTCAATTTGTACCTTTTCCTGATTTCCATACTCTCTGCTTTATACAAACAGTCTTAGAATTTCCAAAATATTTCTAATATTTCTACAGGATCCCCTGTTATCTTCCTTGTTATAGGCTCCCTAGCTTGGTGACAGCCCTTTCTATTTTCTGTTGCCCGAGTCATTGTGCTAAATGTTTTTGCGCTCTAGAGTTATTAAAAAAAAAAAACAGTTGGTTAACAGCAATCTTTCTAAACTCATGCATATTATTGAGGTAATCCAATATTTTCTGTTCAGCATTCTGCAGTTGTTCTTCTCATTGTTATGGGAGATTCCCCTTATTTTGCAATACTTTAACATTTGTCAGTCCCTCTAAATAATTCTTATTACTTCTTAACCATAGCTCCCTTTCATTTCCACCCTATTTTTAAACTCCACTTTAATTTTATCCTACTCTCTAGCTATATTTTCAGAAGCAACTTCTATCTTCTCTAACAGCTCCTGAATAATTTAAACTACCCATTCCTTAAATTCCTCTCCTTTCAACAGATAGGTGGGAAAGCGCCAATGTCTCATTTTTATTTCTTTAATCTGTTTTTTATATTAGTTATTACTAGCATAAGATCTGAAATAATTACTGGATGTGTATCAAGACCTTCAATTAAATGCACATGTTCTTGTGAAATGTAAATTCTGTCTAGCTTAGCCCAGATTTTGTATCTTTGGGAATAATATGTAAATTCACTCTGAACTCAGAGTCCTGAATTCATGTTCCATGCCAAATATTTTCATTGATTTCTTTAAAAATCTACCCTCTTTTGTTATATTGTGCCTTCTGGGCCCCCCAGACACATCACTGTTGGAAATAAAATTTCAGTCCCCACCTATAAGTAATATTCCTTGCTGAAAGCTGATTATTTCTCCCAGAATTTTCTTAAGCTCCATTACATCAGTTTTTGGTGGAATATAAATACGTGCCAGTGTAATCCTTCTCTCTTTTCAGTGGTACTTTAGTACTACAAATCTACCATTACTGTCTTTTTCCTCTTCTATTACTATTAGAACTCTTCTTGCAATTAATATAAGTACTTCTCTTTTTCTCTGCCCCAGGTATTCCACTGAATAACCATCATGAAAAACTTTCTTTATCAAATTTACATGTTCAGATCATTCCAAATGTGTCTCCTGTAGCAAAGCTATTTGTACTCTACATTTTTAATATAGTTCCCTACTCTTTTTTTGTATTTATATGTTTAAAGGCATTATAGACAGCATCATATTCTTAAGACATTATTATTCCAACCTTTTGTGTACAACAGCTTTTTTGTTAAATGTCTAATTCCAGTTTTTGTGTGACATGCATGTACTGTTTGGCAGGTTAATCTTTTATACAGTTGTTTCTTGTCATTTCCATTTGATCCCGTTTCACATCTTACAGCACTTTTTGTTTCATTGAAAACCCTCAAAAAAGAAGTTATGTACTCACCATAACATTCCATCTGAGTAACTGTACTCACCATAATGTTCCATCTGAGTAGTTGTACTTCATTTGTCTTCAACCATTCCCCCTTCTTCCCCCGACCTTGTCACTATCGTGCTGGCTATATATATATGGAAGATGGACATCTCAGGGATGACCTTTGTCATGCTTTGGCTCAGGAAATTTGGGTTGCCAGTAGTGGTAAGGGTCTTGTTGTGTTGGGTACATGTTATGTGTTGGGCAGCAAACTCGATCTGAAGGGAGGAAGAAGACAGGGCATTATGGGTAAGGGGAGGAGCTCGGATCAGATGCTGGATATGCGGCCATGTCAGATACGATATGGATCTGTAACCTACAGGTTGAAGATCAAATGAAGTCAACTACTTCAGATCAAAATTACACACATACCCAATACCCCATAACATTTCTTAATAATAATACACAAAACTATGTACATCTTCAAATATTGAAGTTTTACCCTCCTAATACGAACAAATGTTCCAAACTGGCGGTCACACACACACATACTCGAGCTAACCTAAAAGAAAGGTTATCCATGGTAAGACACATGGTACAGCTTATGGTTCTGTCTTATCTTTATAGCTCTCTCAGCTGGGAAACACTTGAATGCTTTCAGAAAACATTTTCTTCAAATCATGTCCATACCTCTCAACCTCCAGATGAGGGAATCAGGGACAAATGACCTTAAAATCAAGGACACCTAATTAGCATAAGATATGCATAATCAAATGAGCACATTACTGTACATGCCCACCCAAATTCAATTACACAAAGACAGGACTTTATTTGAGAACGTTTTTATTAAAATAAAGTAATATACACTTACAAGCTCATAATACAGAAATGTTCATATTTTCAGACGGCTTAATAAAATTCAAGTAATATATGTCCACACCACCCTCACACCCCAACAGTTCCATTTTTATGAAGACAGGAGCTTTTTGCAGAAGACAAATATTTAATATAGAAGCAATATACAAAAATCAATTTACATTAAGTAGCCTACCGTACATAGACTATTGACTACAGATCTATCCATGACATTTCCCCATGGTTAGATGCAAAATGCCAGAGTAAAACTGCTATTTAACTTGATCATTTTGGCAAGAAAAGTCAATTTCTGCATCTGATGCTGTGTAATTCTAAGTAAAGCCAAAACTAATGGAGGGGTAAAAGACTAGAATCAGTGACTGTTTATAAATATTGCTATCAAATTTATGAGTGGATAGATAACAGGTTTTACATTAGCAACAAGCATGGAAAGTTGAGATTTTGCGTTGTCAACATTCATGTTCTTAAAGATATAAACTGTGGTACTTACATTTATTACTGACTGCAATCCCAGCATCAACAACAGAAATGTCAATATTTGACACACAATAATAATAACAAAACAATAATAAGTGATCTCTCAACAACTTTGTACAAGAACTCTGCGCAAAGCCCAGCATAATGAGGGAGGAGACAAATGTAATATCACTTTGTCAGGGATAGCTTCTAAACATTGTTCTCATAAGCTTTTGCATTAGCAACAAGCTTAAAAAGTTGACAGGACAACAGATCTTGCATTAGCATCAACATACTGCATATCCATACAATACCGTGCTCCGCAACTGTTATATTGATATACAAATGAATTTCAATGGCTAGACTCCCGTTCACAGAGGCTTTTGCCTTTCATGATGTACATATTTGACTAAGTTTATATTAAACTGAAAGTGCAGCTAACAACATATCTCTACCTTTCTCAGCTAGCTATGGTAAGTGCCTTAAAAAGTCATCTTCTGTATCTGCCTGCTGCCTGCAGCAATAAAAAAAAAGACTCACCTGGGAATCAGTGGTTCCTCATCATTGATCTTGTCTACAAAGAATAAGCAACATTAACAAACCAACCATAGGACCAGTCAAAAAAAAAATCAGTACCTCCAACAATGAACAACCTCAGACCTCTTGTGAGTGGATAAGTTGTCCAAGCAATATATAACAAAATTTGCTGGTCCCATGCTCCTTCCCTTCTTTCAGTGATGATCACAGCAGGCGAACAGAGGCAGTCTCTGTCATGTGTACCCAAATCTTCCTCCTTCGGCTCAGGGCTCTCCATGTTGGACAGAAACAGCCACAAGTCTGCAAACGTACTTCGCCGGTGTGACGAACAAACTATTGTTCTTCCTACACATGTTAATATGCGGTGAAAGCAGACCTAACAGAAAAACACGTGCTTCTCAGGGCTGCTGCCATACATTAACCAGTCCAGAGGCACTAAACAGGAGCTTGCTACAAGCAGTCAGTAGCAGAACAGGAAACCATCTGGTAGCATACTTATTAGCTGTGGCAAAGAGAAGTTCTGACTGGCTAAATTTGTCATAAGCCAAAAGCAGAGCTCTTTTTGCTGCAGAATTTGAAAAATATGGGAATTTTAACAGGTAAATCAGGCCAACGGGGATGGCGCTGTATTTTAATTTAAAAACGGGTGCTCCCAGGAAATTTGGGACAGTTGAGAGCTGTGATCATGTCTCTTTATCAGATTGTTTGCTAGAGACACAAGAACCAGACACAAAATTGTATACTAGAAAAAAAACTTATAATATTCAATATTCTTTTTCATTTATTTGCTTTTTCTTAAAACTTGTTACTAGATTAAGCTAATAGCTTTAACCCAGACATTCCACTATGCTAGAAAGAGAAAAAGCACAGTAATTTTTCTCGTGGCATGTTCTTTTATCCAGATCTTTAGTTTATAGTGCAGTGCCTATATTTCTTAAAACTGAACAAGTAGAAAGAGAAAAGAATGGAAAAAGAAAAAAAAAATGAGGGGCACCTATTTACATTAGTATCCCCATTACACTTAAAAATAACTGAAATAACTTTACTTTATAACATGAAAAGAAAATCATGCACTATTCAAGTAGCAATATTAAGAAAAAAATGTTTTACTTACAGTTAACTTTCTCCCTCCTCTTTCCCTCTCCTGAGTATTTTTCTGAACATTAATGCATGAAGTAGGGCATATGCTTTGGAGTACCCTACAAGTTTAACAAAGTCCAAGAAAGTCCAATATTTCCAGAGTTTCTTGTTCTATTCTGTTCATCTTCATCTCCCAAACCCTGTCTCTACTTCATTTCCAAAGTACTCTCAACTCTTCTAGACAACTCTTGTGCTTTTTCCGTCTCAAGTATTTTCCGCTGAAATACTGGAAAAGCTTTCACTGACACAATCTCTCTGTGGTCTTTATTACCAGAAGAACAAGAAGCAGAATCTCCTTCTGTTTCACATCTCACTTTTTGTTGGACAAACTTTTATATTTCTTCTTAGCATGTACTTCATTAAAAAATGATTTTATTCTTCCAGGGAAAATATTTTGAAAATAGCTGGGTACAGCAGTTTGAAGCTCACGCCTCCTTCTCGACATTCCATGAATAATAGAATACATTTTCTCCTCTTCTGCCTGGTGTACAATGAGTAGTCATTCTCCACAAACACTCTGCTGTCTCCCACTTTTAGTACTTTGTCCTTGTACCAATGTTTTGTAAGAATCAGCTCCTTCTGCTGGTAAGATTTGCAAGTTTACTATTAAAGGTCTAGGCTGTTTTCTAGGTTTGGAGCATACACACAATGTGCCCTTTCAGTTAACAATTCCTGTTGTGGAATAACAGTCCAGATGCTTATTTGTCTGTTCCTTCCAGCTTCTTGGGTACAGCAGAAAATGTCAGGTTTTCCCCATGTGCTCTGTCCTCTAATTCTATTTTTTTAAACATCTCTTCTTGTGCAGTCTCATATTTATCCAGGCTTTTCTTCATTTCGACCTCCGAGTTTTGCTCTTTTATCACCTTATCTCAATATCTGTTTAAAGCTTCTTCCATTTTTTCCAGCCTTTATTGTTTGAGTTGATATACTCTATCAGTGTTTCATTTATTTTAGTCAGATCTGTGTGCAGTTGCCTTGTAATTTCCTCTATGTTACTGGAAGTCATGTCTGAAGCTTGCACTGCTTTTTGCTGATCAGCTAAAGTATTATTCCCAGTTAGTGCTTTTTGTCACATTTGTAGCTGATTTTCCTTCAGGTCCTCTGTATTTCTTTTCTCCTGGTATCCAGGCAGTAGACTTACTAGTTACTGACATTTACCCAGAAATCTAGGTCCACTAGCTTTCTGTGCAAAGTTTCTGTTTTCACACTGGGAGAGCTAGAATTTAGCTGTTACTCAATGTGCATCTTGGAATTCATTAAGAAGCTGGAAACTTGACTATGAATAAGGATAGTTAAATAAAAGCAGTGGAAATGTTTTAGTCCCTTAGTTTATTATCAAGGTCAGATGTGTTTTTGTATGACCCAGGGTGGAAGTTGTGGATGATAACTAATAAAGAATTGAAGGAATTTATCAGGGAAGGGAAGAGGACAAGTGTTAAGCAGGATAAGCTGATTCTCTCCTAAGAATAAAATGGTTGAGGATGACCTGATTTGAAGGGATGCTTTAAAGTTATGTAGTTAAGTTTCATATGCAGCTTAAGCAGAAGGCTATAAACTAACAAGGAAAGGAATGATGAAAAAACAGGGAAGTTCAAAAAAACAAGCAGAGTGTAGGATACTGGATGCAGGCCCTCCAGGAAAATAAAAACAACCATACAGAATACTATATTTATAAGGAAACAAAGTAAACTAAGCTAACATAGGAATGGAGAAAAGAAGACTTTATTAATAGGGACGACTACAAATAAGGGTATAGAAAATAGCCAAGAACAGGCTGTAATGCATTGGAGAAAATTAGCCAATGTACTGGGAACAAACAACTAGACAGGGAAAGTTAACAGACTGGGATAAGGTCTTACAAAAGTTTGGAATGTAGATTAAAAACTGTATTCCCAAATACGGATTAATAAGAGAGTGCAGGTAAACAGAACATGATAGGGGAGTGCTGAGTGAAAGACGAACTCTACATGAGATTTTAGCTGAGTTTGGAGCTGTTGCTTAAAAGGGATCACTACCAGGCATATATATATTTCCCAAAAGCTATAAGAATCATTCAGAAGAGGTCAGAAAAGACTGGGAACAGAGACTGGAAAGGAGATTTAAAATGTAATCTCAGCTTCTAAGTTTAGTAGATGACAAAACATTTTTTTGTGGAGTTTCAACAAACAAGTCAAACTGGGAAGAAAAACACCTGCTTCATGCAGACTTCTATGTAGTAATCTCTGCTTTTCCTTTTAGGCCATGAAAGGAGCACTGCTGATGTTAGGATCACTCACACCAAAATTCTCAACTTAAAAAGTAAACGGGACTTGTTGGAGGAATAGGTTCACTACCCAAAGGATCCTTCAACTGTGAAACAGAAATCTCTTGCATGCTAAATGGCGTAAAAACGTACGCCTCCCTTAAGTCTTGATGACTGGATGGTTTCAGGTAAATTTACCCCATGGATTAGTAATATATCCCTTTTGAAGGAGGAAACCTACCAGTGATATTTCCTAGGGTGCACAACTACGTTTTATATGGTTTTTCAAACTATTTGGCAGGTACTATGAATCTCTCTATAGATTAAACAAATAAGGGGAAGAGCACAATTCTGACGGCTATCAATTTTAACTGAAATTATTTTTGATGGGGTATTATTAATCCAAAATTAAGCTGAATAATTATAACATAACAATTTTATACTATTTATGAAGAAAGAAAGGAAATCATATCTCTCTAATACTTTAAAAAAAGAAAAGCATGACTGATTCAATCAAAACCCTTTCTGGTGTCAAAGGAGGAAAGTAAAGCAGGACTGGTTAAAGAACAGTTATGATTTTAGGGTTGAAACCTGATCCAGGGTTTGCCTAGCCAGAGCAAATCTGACTGAAAAGGGGATGCAATCTTAAAAATAATACATTTTAATTTATTTTATTACTGCAGCAAAAATGTTAATAGATTTGTTAAGAACAACTGGCCTACTGTATCCACATTAGGCTTAGAAAAAGAACTAAGAAGGATTCAAATAATTATCAAAAATGCCCCCCCACACACACACCGCAATGAAGTAATAGATCTTCAGTAATATTATGGAACCTCTGAGAAATTGTTGAGAAAATTTTGAACAGTCATCAACACTATGGACCTTTAATATCTAAAGATGAACTTATATCATCTGGAACTTCCTCTAAGTGTACCTTTTCTTCTTAAATCTGCTGATGATCATAAGATACAGAATAAAAATTAAAAGAATTAAGAAAGCTGTCATATCATTGTCTCTTAACTCACATGAAGGATTGGAATACATGTCTCTAAGGAGATCCGTAAAAATGTTTTTCAGCTGAAGAACAAGAACATATGGTTCCAGATGAGACATCCAAAATAAACACAGCTTCTATGTATATGAATTCTAATGATTTTACTCAGAGAAACAGGAGAGTGAGCCTACAGAAAATATTTTAGTAGATTGTTGGAGTCCTGCCAAAACTAAGAATTTTATGAATGAGGCCAAAATTCAGAATTTAAGAATGATTTAGTTGATTCTGGAGATTATGAATATCTTTGTATCTTCTAAATCATTCTGTAGCTGTAACCATCCAAGAGAAAAAAAAATGACTCTCCTCATATACATTTCTACGTACTCCCTAGATTTCTTAAGAAAGAAGACATGCATCTGGCAGCTAGCAAACAGGATTAAGGATATAAACCATTAATAAGCTTTAATATACAGCTCAGGGTTTGATTCCCTCAGGCTCCATTTGCCTACAGTGTGATTTTGAGCAAGTCACTTGTCCAGACAATGCTCTCGGGCGCAGCTAGAAAAAATGCCTGTGTGAATCAGTACTTTACTTTGTTAACAATCAATAAATCAATAAATAAATAAAAATAAGTAACTAAGCAAGCAAGCAAATAAATATCACTGAGTTGTTGATTTAAATAAGGCCCACCTAATGTAAAGTTTAATGAAGAAATCACCACCTAGGAAAGTATCTGTAATTTTCAGAAATAAACTGAGCAGGAATCAAAGCGTATGGGAAATCTTAGGTGTCATTAAAATATAAAGCCAACAAAGTGGGAGAAAGGCAAGTTCACTTTTGTGAAGCAAGATCAGCTTCATACCTGTATCCCTCCACATGATCTGAATAAAGTGATTAAGATAGAGCACTACCCATTGTTTACAGTTGAAGAAGCTGTCTCAACTGTGCCAAATGGTATGCTTTTTTTCAATACTTAATGCAATCCATGGATTCGAGCAGATAAAGCTAAAAGAAGAAAGTTTCAAAATGTATATTTAATACAGCACTACGAAAGTACATATCCATTAGATCCAGATTAAATCTGCAATGAGTTATAAAAGTATGACGATTAGCCCAAGCTCTAACCACACAGGACATCATCCAAGGAAGCCCTGGATAAAAATACTGATGATATTGCTATGGACCTGGTTGAATGGGCACTCAAAAGTTTTGGCAAGGTTAGGCTTGCTTTGGTATAAACAAAGGATATACAATCAGCTATCATCTGGCTAAAGTTCATTTTGTAACTGACTTGCCTAATTTAGATTCTACAAAGGAAACAAACAATTGGCCTGTTTTGCTGAAATTCTTTGTTCTATATAAATAAAAATGCAATTGCCTGTGAATGTTCAGCAAATTTAACATGCATTCACCTTTGTGAAATTTGGAAAGAAAACTGGAAGATTAATGGATTGACTGACGTTGGATTCTGACACCATTTTAGGAAGGAAGGAAGGATTGGTTCACAGTGCTACCTTGTCTTTATGAAATATTAAATAAGGAGGTCTAGAAAACAAAACTTGAAGTTCTGGAAGTGTTCGAGCAGAAGTGATGGCTACCAAAAAGATAGTTTTCCAGGTTAAAAACTTTAATTCACATGTTGCTGCTGGCTCGAAGGGAGAATGAACCAAAGCTTGTAGTACTAAAGTTAAGTCCTGTGGTGGAGTTGGATCTTTATAAGGTGGTCTCAAAAGTAGGGTACCCCTTAAAAAGGCCTTACAAAGTTCTGATGAAACTAAAGTGGAATTTTCAACTCTTATATGAAAATTAGAAATGACAGCTAGTTTACCTTCATTTGAGGAACTGACCCCTTCATTAAAGATTGTTGCTACAGACTCAATAACTTTATGTACTGGGGCTGAAAAAGGGCCAAAATCTTTTTGCTGCACCCAAAAAAACAAATCTTTTCCATTTACTTCTGTAAATTTCCTAGTGGAAGCTTTATGGGCAGACAGACAAGGGAAGACAGCCTGGGCTGTCTAGCTACCAATGGAAGTGGAAAAAAAATACAGTCAGTTTTAGGTTGTCTGGATGAATCATGTCTGTCGGGTAAGACAGGTCTGGAATTGGATCTAGAATCCTTGAAGGGTAAACTAGATGAAGCCAAAGAAAGGGGAACCAAATATTTTGAGGCCAATAAGGGGCATTGAGGATGACTTTGCTCATCAATCAGGAAGCTTTCTTATTAATTTGGGGATTAAGGGGGTTAGGGGTAAGGCATAGAGGAGAATTGGAGGGGGCCAATCATGAAGGAGAGCATCTCTTGGTGATTCCCCTAGTGGAGGGATCAGCAGAAAGAACCTGCTGCACTTGTTGAAGGGAGATGCAAAAAGGTCACAGCATGGATGGTGCCACTGGCAAAATATCTTTTCTGCAATTTTCGTGTTGAGAGTGGTCAACAAAATGGACCTGCTCAACTTGTCTGCTATCAGAATGGATTTCCCCGAATGTGCATTGCTATCAGAAATCGAATGGATGAGATCACCCATTGCCACACTCTCAAAACCTCTCGACATAAGGGGTAAGATCTGGTCACTCCTTGTTTGTTGATGTACCAAATGACAGACATACCGTCTGTTTGAATTGGAACTGTCCCAAAAGGAAGACAGTCTTGGAAAGCTGGCAATGCTAAAAGCCATGCTCTCATTCCCTTGACACTGATATGCATATTGGTCTGTTTGGGGGACCATGTACCTTGGACTGTCTTTTCCAAGAAGTGCCCCCCACCCAATTTGGGAAGCAACCGTGGTCACTATGGCCTTGGACTCAGGAAGAATGAAGGGACAGCCTTGTAGAACCTGATCTGAGTGGATCCACCACCAGAGGTATTTTTTGTATGCCTGGATAATTTTGATCTGGGTTGACACAGGATGGTGTAGAATGGACTACTGAGTCACTAATGTCCATTGAAGAATTCTCATATGGTATCTTACTAGGGGAATTAGAATTATCACTGCAGGCACAGATCCCAAGGCTTATAGAATCAATTGGACCGAAAGAGAAGAATTCTGAATTATCTTTTTGACTTGAAATAGGATAGTCTATACCCTTGGAAAAGAAAAGGAGGCTGTCACTGATATTGCACTGAGTAAGACTCCTAAGATCTCTAATGTTTGAGAAGGTTCCCACTGAGATTTGTTGAGACTGATAGCAATTCCCAGAAGACAGCAAGTCTGGAATACATAATCTCAAGCTCTTATTAGTAGATGCCTGGTCAGAGCGATTATGAACCGGTCGTCCATGTATGAAAACACCCGGAATCCCTGAAGTCTCAAATGAGCTGCCACTATTGTCATGCACTTGGTGAACACCCTGGGGACTGTGGTGAGACCAAAGGGCAGTGCTCTGAGAACTGGTAATGACTGGCTCCCAGACGGAAGTGTAGATACCTGCTAGACTGTCAGTTCAGTTTTACATGATAGTACGCATCCTGAAGGTCTATCGAGCACATCCAGTCATTCTTTTGCAGGAAAGGCTGAATGGAGTGAACTGTGACCATCCAGAACTTGGTGTACTGGACTGACTTGTTCAGAAACCTGAGATCCAAAATTGATCTCCATTCCCTTGTTTTCTTTGGCTCTAAAACTAATCTTGAGTAAGTTCCGAACTTTTTCTGGTCTGGGGGGACCTCTTGGATGACTCTTTTGTTCTAGCAGCTTTTCTACTTCCAGAGCTGCTGTTTTCCTCTGACTGGGTGAAACATTGGGAATTTTCCTTAATGTTGGTGGGGGTGGTATGTAAAAGGGAATTCTATAACCTCTGGAAATAATCACCTGTACCCATGTATCTTTTGTAATACCTAGTCAGACTCTCTGGTGCAGGGATAAATGACCCCTGACTGCTCCAGAGGTGGACAATCAGGCCTCCTTTCAGGAGCACTGATAGGTTCTGTCAGAAAAAAATCTCAACACTCCAAGTTTTATGGGCTACCTCTGCTGTGTGGGTGGCTTCTTCAATTTGAGTTCCCTCCTCTGCCCCTGAGGAACTACCTTCACGTGGATCTTGGAAAGGACCCTTGGACTTTTTGAGCCACATTTTTCGACCTCCTTGGTGATTCCTACAAAAGGTTCTTTGCTTACCATCTTGCTCGCACCTGGAGTGTGTGTCCTTTACCTTAGGGCCAAACAAAGAGCTTCCATCAAAAGGTGCATTGACAAAAGAGGAATTGAAGGGCTCCATAAAATCACACAAGTGCATCCAGGCATGCCTCCTAACAGAAATGCCAGAACCCACCTCCCTTGCGGTACCTTCAGCTGCATATGAAATAAGCCTCATGGATGAATTAGTGATCGACTGTAGGGTAGCCAGCTGCGAGGCAACAAAGGTTTGAGCCTCAGAAGTACTAGTCCCAGTGAGGGACTTGGAGAGTTCTTTAATCAAATCCCTCTGCAATCTACTGAAGTATGACAAATAATTCAGTGATCTGAGTGCAAAGGTCATTGAAGCATATATATGCTTCCCAAATCTGTCCAAAGCCCTTGACTCTGGGTTGGGGGAATGGACAAAAGAACTGTGTTCCGCAAGTTCTTTCTTCATGACCGCCACTATGACCATGACATCTACCAGTATGCTTTTTCTCCAAAACTCTCTTCCTTTTGGTGATGCCAAAATCTTTTCTGGTCTTTTGGGGATCAGCTCAAGAATATCTGGTTTCTTCCACGCCTACCTAGATATTAAATCAATGAGCTTGTCATGGGCAGATTCACCCAGGAGGTAGATGGGCCAGAGCCAAAGGCTTCCAGGAATACCGATTGCTCTTGGGAGGGGTTACCAGTAGACCAAGCATCCCTTTGCTTGAGGTTTTCCAGGACGACTCCAAAGGACACGCCATCAGGTGGTGATCTTGGGACGATTTCCTGTTATCAAAATCAGTATCTTCAGTGACTGACTCTTGAGGACAGTCTAAGTGCCTCCTCTTTCACTTTTTCTTCTTAGGAACTTCTTTGGTGGGATGTTCCAGAGAAGTATTGGAAGAAATGAGAATACCCTGCTAGGTAGCGTGGAGACTTTGAGCTGGCTATCGCTATGGAACAGAGTAATGAGGCTCAAGCCACAAAGACATATGGAATCCAGAGGGGCGATGTGAGGAGGGAGGAACCGTCCATCCTGCAAAAGCAGAAAACACTTTCTCCACTACCTCAAAGACAGAGTGATCTGGGGAGATCTGCTTCCAGACCATTGGCTCCCTCTGACTCGAGGGCAGTCTGCCAGAGGCAGAAGTCAGAGATGAGCTGTCCAATGCTGAGGCACCGAGGGGCAGAGATGACTCTGACAACTTCTGGGTTGACTCTAGCGCCTCAGACCCAACAGGGGCGCTTTGGCTCTTACAGTCAACCAGCTATGACAAGCTCAGAGCTGGTGCACTCAAAGAACTCATCAGAGCTGAAGATATGATGATCTTCAGATCTGACACAGACATTCCCAGAAAACTTGGATCCAAGAGCTCCAAAACCACAGGTCAGATTGGAGAAGAAGCTGAGACAGGTGGTGTAGTACTGGCAAGGGTTTCCTGACCCATAGATGTAGGGGCCGGAAGAACTTCCATCTGAATCTGTGCCGAGAGAAACTTCCTCATCATTCTACCCATGTCAGTTTCTGTTAGGCTTCTGGAAGGAAAAGTGGATGTGGCTGCAGATGGGGGCCTGGAATGCTGGAATCTCTTCAAAAAAGGCGAGGGAACTCTAGAGGGCATGGGAACCCAGAAGGATGCATATCTTACTCGGTGTAAGGGCTTCAGAAATGACACCACTGGATCTGAGGATGTAGACTGAACATCTGCTGCTGGCTGATCAGAAGATCTGAACTTCTGATCTAACTGCTTTGACCACTTCTGAGCCAGCTCCAACATCATATCTGAGGAAGGGATAGAAGACTCAGACAGATCTGATGGCCTCTTTCTGTGCTTCGTTTTACTGGATCTTGAGGGTTGAGCCCCAGATAGTGCCTCTGATAAGGTCAAAGGAAGAAGAACCTTCAGTATCAGTTAGTTTTTATAATCAATGACAACCCTAGGAGTGAAAAATTTGCATATATCACAATTTACTTTGACGTGATCAGGGCCCAAACAATAAATGCACCAATCATGTGCATCAGATAAGGGGAGTTTATACCCAAAATTTTTACACTTTTTAAAGTCAGAAGGCTTTTCTGCCATGTTAACACTTTAAAAGAAAGAAAGAAGAGAAAAATAAAAAGTGTTTTAACTGGAATAAAAAGGATTGAAAGTAATACTAACAAGGGTGTTAGAAAGGGAAAGGGAAAGAAAGAAAAATACCAACAATGGTAAATAAGAAATACACTAAATAGTGCAGGTAGGGAGGATAAAAGATATAATAATAGATCAGAAGGAAAAAAATGGTTAATAATTGCCTTTCATTGCCTTAAAGATATCACTTATCAGAAAAAATTCTAGTAACACTCAAGAGCTCACAGTGACCAATGTGAAAGAGGCAAATGAGATTTGAGGTATGTTAGGGGATAGAGCATTATCGGTAAAGGAGGAGCTCGAGAGGTCTAGTAGCCACAAGCTGTAAAAAACAGCTGAGTGGGACCTGAGGGTCGGATTTGAACCCAATTGTTGAGGAATGAATGAAAATTGACATCAGATCAGTATTTATGACAGCCATCAGAGATAGGGTTAGAGCCTAACAAGAAACTTCCTCATTGCCAGGATGCCAGAAAGGGCACAAACAACCTTCATGGTCTACTGGATGATGGTTCCAGTGGTCAGCTCTCCCCTTGTGTTGGGGATTCCCCAAGTAGCAGGGCAACAAATGGACTCAAGACCCACAAGGTAAAATTAATGGCTGGCAGACAGGCAAAAATGGCAAACCAAATGAACTGCAAGCAGATGCAAGTCAGAAAGGTATAGGAATTGTTACTATAGACAAGGACAGAACAAGTGCCTACGAGTCATTATAGATGCACAAAAGAGATGTGGTCTTATAACAATGGTGTACAAATGTGAGGAATTTCATGAATACATTTAGTGGAAAGAGGTTCAGATGGAAACAGACAACAAACCCGTGCATTCAGAAAGTCTTTGTAGAAAGCCATCAGAGACCGCAGATGTTATCTGATCTACAGAAGAATGCTCTGAATATGAAATAACACAACAGGCAAATTACTACATAAAGCAGATACGTTGAGTACAGAACTTTTACTAGAGAATCATGAATAGTTAAAAGAAGAAAGTACAGTTGTGTACACTTACCATACATGTAGATGTTTGAGTGTATTCACTGTTGCATTCATTACATTTGGGTTACCTGCTTGCAGGTATCCCTCACTCGGCCTGATTATCAATGTCTTGGGTCCTGCGTCGGTTGCTGTCTCATCTTTCATGACGTCAGGTTGTCAGGGGTATAAAGCATGCAGCCGATGCCATTACATCAGTTTTTCTTGCCCCAGATGTCAGGTGCCCCCATAATGGGAAGCAATTATATACAAGGTTACCCCTCCGACAAAAAAGCAAATACACCAGAAAGCTTTAAGCATAGTAAGCAAGAATAGAGGTATAGTCAACAGAAGTCAGGGGGCTGGAGGGAGGGTAACCAGGACTGCAACAGTGAATACACTCGAACATCTACATTTATGGTAAGTGTACACAACTGTACTATGTTCTTCGTGTTTCACTGTTGCAGTCATTACATTTGGGTAGATTCCCAAAGCTAAGGAAGGGAGGAGGCAGTTAGCATTAGGACCAGCTATAAGGCCCTGCAAGACTGCAGTGGCAAAACCAGCTCTGGATTTAGAAAAAATTGGCAAGTGGTAATGCTTGGTGAAGGTATGTACAGAACTCCAGGTAGCAGCTCCTAGGATGTCCCTGGTAGGGACACCTCTGCAAAAGGCTGTAGAGGTAGATGCAGCCCTGGTTGAATGTGGTCTTATCCCCTCCCTGTGGGGTAGGTTATCCATGATGCTTATAGCAGAAATGAATGCAATGGCCTATCCACTTAGAAATAGTTTGCTTTGAAATGGCCTTCCCCTCTGCTCCTGCAGCAAATGCAACGAGCAGCTGTTCAGATTTCCTGAGAGGCTTAGTCCTGTCCAAGTAAAATCTAAGTTGTCTGTGCATGTCCAAGGAGTGCAGTATTCGTTCCCCTTTGTTCTTGGATTAGAAAAGAAGGCTGGCAAATGAATGGACTGATTAAGGGCCACACTGGATACCACCTTGGGCATAAAGGAGGGATTGGTCCTGAGGGACACCCTGTCCGCATGAACGATGATGAAAGGCTCCACTGCCATGAGGGCCTGTAATTCAGACATCCTTCTTGCTGAAGTGATGGCTATGAGGAAGGCTGCTTTCCAAGAAAGAAATTTCAATTCTGCATTTGCAGCTGGCTCAAAGGGAGGTAGAGTGAGCTTTTCCAATTGAAAGTTAAGGTCCCAGGGCTGGAGTAGGGGCTCTCCTGGGTGGTCTTATGTTTTTGGCCACTCTGAGGAATTGCTTCAGCAGTGGATGAGAGAAGAGAGGTGGGCTCTGTATTATAATGAGCTGAGATGGCAGAGGCATGAATTTTGATGGAAGAAAAGGAAAGGCCCTTATGAAGCATCTCAGTTAAGTATTGAAGAATGAATGGTAAATTGGGCACAGTTGTGTCCATTCCCTGTGTTTGGTTCCAGGAACAGAATCTTTTCCACTTTCCAGCATAGGATTTTCTTGTACCTGGCCTCCTTGCCTCCAGAATGACATCCATCACTTGCTTACTGAGTGATGGTAAAGGAGAGGTCATGTAATTAGCCAGGCTGCAAGGTTCAGGGTTTGAAGCTGTGGGTGCAGAATCTGGCCCTCCTGCTGGGACAGCAGGGCAGGGGCCTGAGGCAGGTGCCATGGTTCCAGAAGTGACACACTGCGCAAGAGGGGGTACGAGCATTGGCATGGCCAGTCTGGTGCAATAAGTATTGTCCTTGGTTTGTCCTGTTTGATCTTTAGTAGCAGAGGGGGGAAAGGCATAAACTGATAGATTTTTCCAGCTGAAGGACAGGGCATCCACTTTCCAAGCTTGTCTGTGTGGAGTCCTTGTGCAGAATTTGTCCAACTGGTAGTTCTGAGGAGTGGCAAACAGGTCTATCTCTCAGCTCCCCCATTTGATTCTCAAAATGTTGAATATCTTTGGTTCCAGCTTCCATTCATGTGGGTCCATAAGATTTCTGCTTAGGTCATCTGCCAATGTATTTAGCTTGCCTGGCAGGAATTGAGCATGTAGGTGCACTTGGTAGCTCAAGGCTGTGTTCTACAGAGCCATGGCTAGTCTGCAGAGGGGGTATGAATGGGTTCCCCCCTACTTATTTATGTACCACATAATAGTGGTGTTGTCCGTCTTTACCAATAATTGTCCTGGAAGAATGTGGTCCTTGAAGGCTGTCAGAGCATTCTGTACAGCTAACATTTCTTTTTGATTGATATTCAGGTGCATTTGACTCGGGTTCCACTTGCCCTGAATGCACTGCCCTGCCAAGTGAGCCCCCCATGCATAGTCTGATGCGTCTGTTGTTAGGTTTGGGCGGCAGGGGTAGAGTGAATGGCAGTCCCTTGTTGTGGTGGCAGGCCTCTCCCCACCAAAGGAACTCTGTCTTTAGACAAGGTACGATAGGAATCATTGATTCTAGGTCCTGAGAATGTTAGCACCATAAGCTTTTTAGATACCATTGTAGTTTCCTCATATGTAGTCTTGCACATGGAATTAGTAGAAGGCAAGAGGCCATGAACCCCAGGGCTTGCAGTATTTTTCTTGCAGATAGTTGGGTCTTTATGGCCAGTAGTTTGAAGTAGTCCGTCAAATGAACTTGTTTCTCTGGCGTGAGGTATGCCATCTGGGAAGTTGTATTCAAGCTTGCTCCCAGGCATACAATTTGTTGGCAGGGTACTAGATGTGATTTATTTTCGTTTATGGTGTACCCCAGAGAATTAGTAATTTCTTTACAAATGCCAGATGATTTAAAAGCATGTCCTGGCTTTCTGCCTGAGTTAGACAATCGCCCAGGTATGGGTATATTTGAATATTTCTTTGCCTGCAAAATGCAATGACTAGAGCTAGGCACTTTGTGAATACCCTGGGCGCAGTAGATAAGCCAAAGGGCAGTGCAGAGAACTGATAGTGCATGTAGCCTGCTCTGAAGCATAGGTATCTTTTGCAAGATTCCCTTATTGGGATGTGCAGGTAGGCTTTCTTTTAATCCAGTGTTGCCAACCAGGCATTTTTGACTAGCATAGGAAGCAGCTGATGAAGAGTTTGCATTTTGAATTTTGGGATTACCAAAAAAGTGTTTAGGGTAGACAGGTCCAGGATAGGACGTCAGAAATTGTTATTTCTGGGTACCAGGAAAAGTCTTGAGTAGAAATTTTGACCCCATTCTTCTTATGGGACAGGTTGAATAGCCCTGATGCTTAGAAGAGAGAGAACTTGCTTTTGAGCCTCTGCCCACTGAGTTGGGGGTATGTCTGGCTAATCGTTTGGGGTTGGTAAGGAGTGGAAGTGGAATCTGTATCCTTGGGAAACTATATTTAAAACCCATTTGTCTTGGGTAATGAGTTCCCAGTTTTTTGCATGCAGGGCGATCTTTCCCCCTAAAGGAACATTCAGTTGAGCAGGGCTTGGAAGGTTTAAAGTTAAGTCATTGTGACAGTTTACCATAGGGGGGTGTATTACTACTTCCAGCTTTGGAAGTGGGAGCCCCCCACTGCTTAGGCATGTGAGTACCTTGGGACTGAAAGCCTGGGTGTTCTGCTGGTTCTGGGTTTGGACTGAGAAGGCCTGGAAGAGGCAGGAAAGGACCATTTCTTAGAAGGCCAGTGCCTACTAAATCTGGGAGGTTGTACTTGCAGGAAATCTTTTAACAGTTTGCATAGATTTAGCTTTTTCCTCCATCTTTTTAAGTACTTCTTCTGCTTTGTTGCCAAACAGGCGGTCTTGGTTTAAGGGAGCATCCAGTAATTTAGCTTTAACATGATCTGGCAAAGATTGCTCCTTAAGCCAAGCATGCCTTCTGAGTACAGACCCAGTGACAGCAGCCCTGCAAGATGCCTCTAATGAATCAAAATCTCATTGCAAAGTATGTTTTCCAACTTGTTCAGCAGAATGCATTAAATCCTGTAATTCTTTATTTTCAGCATAGTCAGGAATCAACATACTTTTCTGTTTAAGCAATCCAGTAATATACTGCTGATACTTTAACATATGAAACTGGCAGTTTAAGGCCCTAATGGCCAAAGTTGCAGAAGTGTATACCTTTTTACCCCATCTGTCCAGGGCCCTGGAATCTCTATCTGAGAGGGTAGGATTTTTGGCAGTAGTGGCCTTAATGCCTTTGGGCCTCTGTGAAATGGTCTCAGGTTACGCAGTAGGATTCCTAAAGAGGAACTTGTGAGAGTCAGGGACTCTGTAATACCTGTCAGGTTTTCTAGGGGCTGGAGGTAGAGAGTCAGGAGTCAGGCTAGATTCTGAGAAGGCATCATCTACAATGTCCAGTACAGGAGGGATAGCTAAAGGTCTGTGTTGAGGTAAGAGTAAGAATTCCCTAAGCCTCTTTTTGGAATCAGAGTAATCCTGGCTTTCCCAGTGGAAATGCTCCCTAAGAGTATGCAAAGTTTCACCAAAAGAGAAATCCTCTGGTGGGGAAGCAGAGGGAATGGAGTCCTCTTCATCAGAATTCTCATAGGTAGATAAGGGCAACTCTTGGTCATCAGAGAAAACAGAAATTTCAGAATCCTGATCAGAAGACTCAGAAGGAAAATCGGTTCTAGGTCTCATATTGGGAGAAGGGTAGCTTCCCCTGATTAGAATAATAAGGTCTTCAGCCATTCTTATCATTTGTTTTTTAGGCATAGGGGCCTGACCATGCGGTCTGGGTGGTGGTTTTCTAGGCAAGGATCGAGTTTTAGGCCTTTAAGAAGATGGCATCAGTTTAATATGCAAGTCAGTAGGCTTGAATACACCCTTAGAAGCCAGTGCCTGCATAGCGGCTCTGGGCCCATCCAAGGTAGAGACATCTGCAGGTTCCACAGTCGAAGAAGCATCTCGCGGCATACCGGACTCCGAATGGGTCTCAGTAGAGGCCTGCAAATCTGAAGTAGCAGGTATCAAAGGCTGCAAAAGCGCCTGAGTACCAGCAAACTGGCGACTAGCTTAGGAGAAGCATCGTCGGAAGCTTTGGACCTATGCGGTCTGTCTCTGTCTTTATCTTTGCGGTTTTTTGGAATGTCGGTAGTCGGGTGGCTTACCAAAGCCATTTCTGGATAACTGAACCAAGTACCAAAATATTTAGATGCGAAAATGAACTGACGACAAATAGTTCGAGGTTTGAATAAAACACAAAACTGACAGCGAGGTACATCGTGGTCTGGGTCTAGGCAAGGAATGCAGTACGAATTAAAATCTTTATGAGGTATTTGCTTTCCACAAGAAATGCAATTGTTAACTTTTACTGACATCGGTTTAGAGCAAGAAAAAGGTTCCCCAACAGGGTACTTAGCTTAGTTGAAGACTTCGGATCTGAAACTCGAAAATGAAAATTTCAGGAGTCGTACGACCGGCACTTGCGAACTGCTTCTGCTTAGGGCACCGCACGGCAAGAAAAACTGATGTAATGGCGTCGGCTGCATGCTTTATACCCCTGACGTCCTGAAGTCATGGAAGATGAGACAGCAACCAACACAGGACCCAAGACTTTGATAATCAGGCCGACTGAGTGCTACCTGCAAGCAGATAATCCGAATGTAATGACTGCAACAGTGAAACATGAAGAACATCTATAGAACCTTTGAGTAATACCACAGTTAGCAAAGAAAGTGAAAGGAAAGAAAATACCAGAGATGTACTGACATGGACTGTGAAATGCAATTACTGAAATAGGTTACAAAGAGAGGTTGGACTGACAGAAATTTATCAGTAAGGAAAGAAATTCAGTTGCACTTATCCTTTCAAGAAATAAGCAAACTGTGTCCAAAGTTTAATTTTTAAAGCTGAAAAAGTAATACATTTTTTTTTGTTTAGATCACTGTCGCAATAATCTCAACTACTGGGATTTAGCTGCAGGCATCTCCATTAATCTTGCCTGGAACTCAGAACCCTTAAAGTGCAGCAACCCCCCTTCCCCGATGTCAGTATGCTCCCTTTATAAACCCCACATCCGCCATCTTAGAACCTTCTTGCCACATTTTGATGCTTATGATTCAAATCTTAATGCTGAGCAAAATGAGCATCCTTCTATTGTGGCTTGGTCTGCATTTGGAGGTAGGTAAGTACCTCTCCTTGGAAATCTTCTGCTTCTCCTTCTTATTATAAACCTTAATAGCTATTTTCTGTTGTTAAATGTAGCATTTGGGTAATGGCACAGCTTATGTCTGGTATAAAAAAAGGATCCTCAGTATCAGGCATATTCCCCATAAAGATTATGTCAGCTGATGAGTCATTTACCAAGTCTGGGAAATGACTGAGGAACATTCCACCTATCAGAGATTTCCTCCAAAAATGATCCAATATTGGAAACATTCCATGCATAACTACTTTGACTGGAAGAAACTTGAGGACTTCACCTAGTCTCATATGATGCCTACTGGGTTGTCTTCCACAGATACAACTTTTAAGAAAACATGAAAAGAGAAGGCAGACATGGGTGGAAGGAGAATCAAACTATGCTTTTGACATCCTAGCTCAGACTGAGGATACTGATACAGTTAAGTGCATTCCCAAGCCCTGGATTGAACATCTAGTCATTCACGGGCCTCTCAAAACATCCATTTGAAGGGTGCCATGGACAGTGGTGCATTAAACCTGGGAGATGCAAATGAGGAGGATTCCAGAGATGCACAAGCAGAGGGACACATGGCAGAAGCCTAGTTTATCTCTGAAGAAAGAAATTAAATTCCAGCAAGTTCAATTCAAAAGGACATCACAGGCCAGGCAGTGGAAGTCTGACTACCCTACTCACAGGCTAGTACTTCTAAAGAAGGTGTTCCCCAAAACAAGCTCCAGAAGGTGAACCAAATTTACCACCTCCCGACTTGTATATGGCAACTGGACTTCGAGTGAGTCCTCTTCCTCCGCTGTTCCAATTACTTCCCATGGTTTTTGGAACAATGATTCAGTTTGGCCCACTGATTATTGAAGGCTCTATAAAGTCTGCAGCCAGGATCCAAGCAGTCAGTTCCCTCTGTTAAAAGGAAAAGGGATTACTTTCAAACTTGGGTAGCAGAATCCCAGGAGAGTGAGAAGAAAGTAAAACTATCACTCATGTCTTTCCCTTGGGTATGATACACAAAATGAGAATACCATCTCCTCTGTGTTACAAAGGAGACCTCATTAGGAGAAACGCTTACTAGGATAAAGGATGTTTTTTTCAAATGGGAAAGGAATCAGTCATCAGGGGCACAGAAAAAATATATTTTAAATTGCTGGAGCTGAATTCTTTCAAATATGTGACCAATTCCACTAGAAGATGACTTTATAGCAGCATCACAGAAACTTGACACTCAGACCCCTGCTCCTAAAAACCTGGAAGGTTTTACAGGGTACAAGAGTCACAGCAATATCAATAAGTACCTATGATGAGACTAACAATGGTGCACATGGATCCAGAAAAAAATGTCCAAACTGGTTCTTGCTTCTAACAGTTTATTTGGGAAGAAGGTATATATTGCTGCTACCCTGGCCTTCAAGGCCATCAACTGTCAGACACAATATGACTAAGTTCCAGATGGAACTCCAGCACCATCTAGAAGACAAAACAGAGGAACCATCTGATGCTGACCGAAGGGCAAAACTCCACAAACTCATACTGGTAGCTATTCAAATAGCAAACACTCAAAGTGTGAATATGATGCAGTGAATTAAGCATCCAGTGCAGCAACCACAGTGTTTGTGATTAGGAGAGATATCTATCTGATGTTTCAACTTCTGCCAGATGATTTTGAAGTTCATGCCTTTATGGCTGGTTTTCTAAAGAGCTATTGTTTGGGATCCCAAATAGGGAACTCTCTAAAAGAATGCAGGAAAGGGGGTAAAGTAATTTGGGTTTTAAAACAAGTTTTTCACCTCCCCTTGCCATGAAAAAACAAACTACCCATCTAAACCAGGGATCTTTCTATCACAGGCAAGGAAAATGTAAGCCAGCAAAAGGTACAAATGAACAACTTAAAATGAAATGGCAGGGAGAAAGTAAAGGAAAGCCTGTGGCCATAAGGGATATCCCCAACACAGAACAACCGAGTCTATATGGAATTTCTCAATTTCCTCACCCTACCAATTCCCGCCCCACCCAAACCCATACCCCAACCCCTCTAGCAGGATTGCTTACAAACTTGCACAACGCCTTTCTGTGTAAGTAAACATAAAAGGCAAATGAATGCTCCAGGTCACTACAAAAGGATATGGATTACAATGGGAAAGAATGCTACAGATGACAGGTATTCCTCCTGTCCCAGAAGACCAAAGACATCTGATACATCCCATTATTCAGGAACTTCTGACACAATAAGTGATTTAGCCAGTTCCCTAAGTATCAAGGAAGAAAGGGGCTATATTTCAAACTCTTTCTGGTCTGTAGGAAAGAAGGAAACTGGAAAAGCATTCTAAATCTACCTGGCAGCTGGTAGGGGGTTAAGGCTGTGAGTTGTGGTTCCTATGGTACAGGGTTCGATTCCCTCAGCCCTTGTTTGCTTACTGTGTGACCTTGATCAAATCACGTGACCAGAAAGTGCTTGGGGAAAACTGGGAATTTGGGCTAGGCTTCCTCAATGGTCCTCTGGACTGCAAGTCTAGAAACTACCTATGAACCAGTAAATCTTTTAAGACTGAACACTTACCTAAAAATTTTAACATTTAAAATGTCAACTGTTCTACATTAGGACCCATTCTAAATATTTCAGGAATGAACAATTGTCTAAAATCTCCAACATTCAAAATGCTGACCTTTCAGTCCCTGTAGCCTCTCCTGTATGCAAGCACTGATGATTACCATGGATTTAAAGGATACCAACCTTTACATTCCAATCCACAGGGACCATATGTGCTTTCTCAGAGTCAAAGCAGGGGGATGAATGATAGTATACTTCAGTAACCTTTGGTATGACTACTACTCACATAGTATTTACAAATTGTCTGGCATCAGTGATTGCTTTTTCCAGAACCAAGGGCATCCAGGATCTTCCCTATGTAGAAACTTTTCAGATGGAGGCAAACAGAGCTACTTCTAAGTCAAGAACTATTTAGAGAGTCTTTCATTTACCCACAATCTCCAGAAATTTAGCATCATCCCTTTCCAGAGAATGATACTTCTGGGTTCCCTGTTGGACACCAACGTATAGAGGGTAATACCTTCAATGGACAAAGAGGATTTCTTACAAAATTCTTCCTGCCTTTAGCAAAGCAGAAATAGGATACAGTTAGAGAGTACCTCAGAGCTCTGGGAGACATGGCCTGACTGAGGATTCCACAAGCCAGCAATCCAGTACCTCAAATTAATCTAGAACTAATACTATCCAGTCTATGGCCTTTCTAAGGAACTGGAATGATGATTCAATCACTGTAAGACACCTAATCAGACACCTACAACAAATGCATCACACCTGGCCCGGGGGGGGGGGGGGGCTTATAGGACCTCAAGGCAAAGGGAATACAGAATGCTGCCCAAAACAAAAAGCATATTGATGTAAAAGAAAGGTTTGAGTTGATCCAGGCTTTCAAAACATTTACTCAGATATGGAAAGCGAGGTTCCTCAAATTGTAACAGACAATACATGCGATATACCAAAAAGCAGAATGGAACCAGCCCTTACACACTTTACAAACTAGCAGTGACTGCTTGGTAGCTGGCCTTACAGCACAGAATATTGCTTAGGGCAGTTTACATACCATCACAACAGTGCTGGCCAAACAAAGCAGATCAAGGAAAGGCCATCACAAACGGGTGTCACAAAGGGAGGGCTTCCTTCAACTACTGCACATGGGCTGCCCCTCATACAGACCTGTTTGCATCATCAGATCACTAGACAGCAGACATCTGAAGAAATTCTGCTCAAGATCACCATGCAATGAAGCTTGGAAATAGATGTGGTCTTCATCAGTTGGATGGGTTTGTTCTTGTACATCTTCCCTCCAATCCCCTTAATCAGAAGGATGATCCAAACACTGAGACGGACAAGCCAAAAATGCTACTGATATCACTTTTTCAGCCAAAGCAGCACCGTTTTCCCTTTCTCATGGAGATATCTAGGGGGAAACACTGGCTCTACTAACTCAGAACAAAGGGCCCCTCTCAAAAAACAAACTAAGGACACCATGGCTTTGGATTAATATGATCCTGTTGTCTTTTAAGACACTAGTTTATTGAGGACATGTTGAATATTAGGGAGGATAGAAAGTCCACTACTAGAAAATCTTGTTTACACAAAAAGGAATAAGTTTTCCTTCTGCTGCCAAACTATGCATCAGTCTCTCTGACCTGTTGATATCACTACTAGCGTTTCTGAAAAGGTTTAGGTTACACTTTCATCATTGTTCATCTCTCAGACATGTCAGCCTTTTCAGGTCTTTCTAAGGACAGGGTGAAACTGAGAACAACTCCATCCTTCATGCTCAACGTTGTTCATAGGCAAATGGGCCTGGAGCCTTTACAAGCCTAGCCTATAGAAGTGCCCTACCATTGTGCCACCCGACCTTAGTACCCAGTGTCTCTATCAAGTACAGCCACTGGAGTGACCCCAGGGTGAACTTTGTATTTTCCATCCACTCATCAAGATTTCTCTTGAAGAGGGCTAGTGAGGTGCTCTGCTTGACATGTATGGGAAGTCTATTCCAGAGCACGGGCAGTCTCTGGGTTATGAACTTGTCCCTCCAGCATGTTTTGTTGATTGTGGTAATGAGTTTGAGGTCTCTGGAGCGTGTGGTGCGAAGGGATTGGGATTTCTTAGATGTAGAATTTCTAACAAAGCTGGGTCAGACATGGCTTTGTAAGTCAAGCAGAACTGCCTCTTAGTAGATGATATAAGACAGAGAATAGCTGGATTTTTTTTTTTGTCTATGTAGGACATGTGTTTAAGGCCAAGGATCCTCTTTGTGAGGTACTTTTGTGGCCTTTCCAGCTGCTGCATGTGTCTAGTGAGGTACATGCCAAATGGGGCATTATACTCTATGACTGGCCTAATGAGGGAAGAGTAGAGAGAGATGATGACCTCTTTCTTCCTGGATGCGAAACCCTTGGTAATGAGATGTGCCACACAGAAGGAGTTTCTGACCACAGTGGCAATGTGGTGGTCGACTGAGAGGTTGCGGTCAACCTGTTGTGACAAGAGTTCTCTTTACACCAAACTATTTACCTGTTTTCTTTTTTATACACCAAAATAAGGGCAGAAAAAAGGTAAATTCCTTATTATACCGATTTGTTAACCAGGTAGGCACACTGGAAACAAAGTCCCTTTTCAGGGGGTACCTGGAAGCAATGTTTGGTTAAGTGACTTACTCAAGATCACAAAGTAGGCAAATGGCTATGGGAATTGAACCCTATACCACAGGAAACACAGCTTGCAGGCTTAACCTTTGTGCCAACTGCCAGATACCTTGAATTTGTACAGACAGTTAAGACACTGTTTACATGGGACAAATAACACTCAAAGATCAAACCGGTTCATAGCAGATTAATAGGCTAATGGCTTAAGAGCTGTTACAAGCCTAGCCATTAATACCTAAATTTTACCGGATTTTTGACCTTTGAGGACTACAGGATGGTTTAGGTTTATGCCTATGCCTTTGAGTATTTTACAGAGTCCCCCTGTCCATAAGGGACATGGACACTGCCACAGGAGTGAATTTACAATTCCTCATCCATTGATCCAAACTGCATTTGAAGGCAGTCAGGGAAGGATTGTGCTTTACAAGAATAGGAAGCCTGTTCCTGAGAATTGGGAAATCTCTTAAGACACATATCTGACTTTCCAGTATATTTTGTTTGTGTCACAGTCCAGGTTTAGATCCCTAGATGGGGTGACCCTTGTGCAGCTTGTCTTGCGAATGTGTAACAGTTCCATCAGGCCTGGATTTGCAAGTGCCTTGTAGGTTAGGCACAGATCACCCATTAATAGTCAGCAGGGGACAGAGTAAAGGGATAGGCCATCAATCAATTTGTTTCGCTTGCAGCAAAAAAAGAGGGAGAGCCTATATCTAAATGGACTGCACAAGATGTACAGTTTTGTTACTCCTTCCAGTGAAAACACCCAAGGCTCAGAATACCACTGGTACAGCATCAGCTATGTTTTTCCCTTTTGGGGTTAGTACCAAAGTCATTCTGAAATCAGTCACCTGGACAACTGTGCAGTCTTTTTCAAAGGATTACAGACTGGACAATGACCTAAGGGTTACAAGTTAGCTTTCCTATGGTCATTCTTTAGGGCAGGCTGTAATCCAACCATTCTTATTAGGCCACCTCCCTATCATCTTGAAGTTCCGGGAATCATCCAAGTACTGAAGACTACTGCAACATTTAACCAAGTGAAGACCATAGCACAGTTGTGCAGGACCTTACCATAACAGCAGATGATCAAGTATTTCACTGTTGCAGTATCACATCCCTCCCACTATCCCCTCCTGGACCTTCTATATCCACATTTGAATTATAGCTATCCTGAGCTAAACTCTTCATAAAATCTCCTTTCTTTTCCTCCTTGTCTGGGGTCTTGGGTTTTCTTGGGTCTACGGTAGCTGTCTGAGGAGTCTGTTCCTTCTCTCCCCTCCCTTCTGGGCAGGTTGAGACATTCTTAACATTGGTTATCTCCTCTACAGTCCCACCCTTGGCTCCATTTTCCTTCAAGATTTCTCCATTGCCTCTCTGGGTAAGAAAACTCTAGCATGATGCAGTCAGACACTGGCTTTACACTGTGAAAGTACTGACAACACAAGGGAAGGGTTCTGAACACTAGAAGGCAGGCTGGATGAATCAGTTGCCTGCAGCTAAGTTTTATTTGTTAAGACTACTGCAGTGATCTACATGAACATCTGCTACTATGGTAAACTCCGACACAACTACACTACCCTAATCAGCTAAGACGACAAATGTTTTAAGAGGATACATGAAGCATATCTGGGAATGTTAACAGCAAAGTACAAAGAAACAGTAAGAGACGTGCTGTACTGGCCAATAAAGCCAACCTCGAAAAGCAGCAGAGAGGTGTGCCATACGCAATTTGCAAAAGAAAAAAAAAATCCAGAAGAGATGTTAACTGGTATATTCCATGGTCAGGATACTTTCAGAACATCAAATTCTCCGAAAGTCTAACATAATAAGTTGACGCCGAAACATCGAAAACAAAGAATGTCAATTTATTATCTGAGATTACAGTACAGCTTGGATGTTTTTTTTCCCTTTCCCCACTATAGTGCAATCTCGGAGTTGGTATATATAGGTTGCGGGATGGGGGGGACTTGCATCCCTGCAGAGTACATGTTGTCATTTATTTTGTATGTTTTGTTGAGGTTCTGTGTTTCAATGTTCCAGTGTCAACCTTAATTCTGAATGTATTCTGCCAAGGTCATACTGACAGTGAGGGATATCTTCACACACACAGCTGAGTCAGCAAAGATTTGTTCTAGTTAAAAAAATCATTTACCTTGTGTGTGTAGATTATTTCAAGTACTCTGAAATAACAAAAAATGAAATAAACAAGTACAATTCTGTGTGATGTATCACAGTCTATACATATTCTCAAGCCAGGTGATAAGTGATGTCATACGTGACAGTGCTCCATAATAAAGATGTCAGTAATTCAGATTTGTGCAGGAGTGGGAATTGAGACACACAACTTCCAGTGTACACAATCCAAAATCTAAAGGATTAGTGGGCAGAATTACTTAAAAGATGAAAAATTTCAAGAGAAAAATCTGTAGCAAATGCTATGAAGACTGCCATCTTGCAATTCTAGAGCACAATAATTATCTTCTGCATGGATTCAGTCACCCTCTACCTCAGATGTTATTGGTAAATGCTGAAACGCAAATTACCTACTTCAGTTGTATTGCAGATGTCTGAAAACCACTACAATGTAAAGGCCATGCTGAAGTGAAATTAGCAGAGAGAAATATTATTACAGTAGAAAATGCATTATACTACCAGGTCTGCAGGATGGAAGTAAACAATACAAAAGCTATGATAACATTTACAGCCTGAAGATGAAGCAGTCTGTAAAGCAGCCAAACCAAGATCCTGTGCTTTATCTGTGGAAAATGGAAAGCTGTACAGAAGAAATAACAGAAAAACTGGAATTCTCACATTCAGTCCTGTAACAAATTGTCTGTGAGCAAGAGCTGTCTCTAAATGATGATCAGATGTCCAGAGAGAGCAGACTTGGTCAAATTTCTGGATTCAGAATATCACTGAAGAAACGAGACATATGTAGTTCGATAGTAGATCAAATTACTGAGGGCTAAAAACCTAAATTTAATAAAATGCCTTTTGAATGTGTACAGAAGTATTATTTTTATATGATTTTATCCCCATGGCCTGTCAAACATCAACCCTCATGGAATTTGCCAGTCCTTTTGTTTCCTTATGGGGTGACAGTCAAATGCAGGAGACAAGTCATTCAAGCAGCCACCAGGATGTTTCTGCATACTGACTTACTTTCTCAGCTGATGAAGGTCTCGCATGCCTTCTTCTGGAAGCATACACATTTATGCGTATGCCCCAAAGTTAACAGCATGTCCCTGCAGATATCCTGCAGGCTTTGAATCTTTCACTCCAGTAGGTGCCAGCACTGCAATAGGCCTGACTACCTCTCTTCCCCAGGATGCCTGAGTAGGCACTGGCCCCTCACTCTCACCTGCCCTTACTGACTCATCAAGTGTCTGGATGACAGTCAGGGCTTCAGCAACCTGTAAAGAAGTACTATTTTGATGTAAAAATCCAATGATATGCTTAGTGTGATGTTAGGGTTAACTTTAAATTAACATTATAAAGTAAAGCATGCTGTGTCATAAACACATATTATGTGTGTATGTGTCTGCATTTATGTATATGCATGTATACATATAAGAAAAAAAAAGGGAGATGTGCGCTCGTGTGCACTCATGTGCGTGTGTGTGTGTGTGTGTCTGTACATGACTCTATTTTAAAACATGGACTAAAAACCTTTGGCAACACCAAGCATGTTCACAATAAAGCAATACCTCAACCATGGTTGATTAAACACAATGTCAAATGGAAAATAAAACATAAAAAAGTACTTTGTCAGGGGGGAAACGTCCCCTCCCCCCAGCATAAGCATATTGAGCTGTCTAAGTTAGGTTATGCTGTTTGGGGTTCCTTGAAATTTGGTCAATAATGGAAGCAAGATATGGCAATACTTGAAAGCAAGAGGTCTGCCTTACTGCATTTGCCTTACAGCTTCAGGGGAGTTAAAGAGGTGCTGGGTAATGTGGGAGTTCACCCTTTTCATGGTGGTTACTTGCAACTTACACCAGCATTTCCCTGTTAAGACATTCACTAGATTTCTGGAACTGATTCTCAACAATCAGAAAGGGAGGCTGGTTTATATACAAGACATAAATACCTTTACACGTGTGTTAGGTCAACAGTGGAAGTGACAAGACAGGCTAACTCCCAAAGGACTATGCTATCAAGTAAGTGACTCTTTGTCTAGGACTTGCCAAACTGGGAGTCCCCCAAACCTGTAAACAGACTAACCTGAACAACTCTTTAGGCTCATTTAGTGCCTGAATAAGAATCAGCAAGATATATTGCTAAAGGTTTAGTAGAGGGCGTATACCTTTAGAGGTGCTCTTTTGACCCACTGTGGATCATGGGGGCCTTATATATTCACATGAATTACCTGCTGGGGCACCTTAAATGTTCCAAGCATTGTTTACTCAGCTGCTGAGATTCCCAGCCACAGTCTTGTAAAGCTTACTGGCAAGTGCTTTCAACCCTCAATACTCATATCCCAGTTTCATGAGACATTTGGAACCGTTACCTGAAAATGAGTTGAAAGTCTGGATGCAGGGTTTAGAAACCCTGGAATTCATAGCATAAATAAGTCTGTAAAAACTGGCTCAAAGATTGCCTTGTGAAGGGGAATCATGAATGACCAGATGGTCATTTTGCTCTCCCTACTGAAAAGAATACAAGTGCTCTTAGATTTGCTTAAGATGGCCACTGAAGGAATTTGAGGTGATATGTATGCAGTCATTGCTAAGTGTCCTAGCCTGCTGGTCAGGATAGCCAGACTAGCCAAGAATTATAGACTGCTTCAATATTTGGTCAGTCCCCAGTCAAAATAGAGAATTTTCCACCAAAGGTATTCTAATGCCTAATAGCAAGTGGAAGAAGTAATCTCCTACATCAACAGCTCAGCGTCACCCTTTTTATTGCTTACTGCTGGAACAGGCATCCAATATCCTTCAGATTCAATAAACAGAAAAAAACACCCAAAACAGCGGAAACTGAAAACTAGTAAAATAAAAATAAAAACGCCACCAAACCTGTACAGAACGGTAACACTTGACAAACTTTATTAATAGAAAAAGACGCGCTTTCACCCTGTGGTTCCCAGGGCTTCATCAGAGCAACTGTTAAAATTCAAATGCAAGCTTAAGTAAACTTCTTAACACAGTCACATGATCAATGCAATAGAGAAGTGAATGAATACTTATTTAAAAAGACATTACATCATTTTGAGCAAAGCGCTGTGTTCAATAGAAATCATCTTTAAGTATACATATAGATGCATATTCATTCACTTATAGCATAATGTTTTAAAATGCTTGTGCTAATAAAATAAATATATTGTATAACTTAGCTAAAAATGCTTATTTAAAAAATGTAAGTAAAAATGTTAAATATAAAATACACACTCCATCCACACCAACAACAAAGTCACGACTGAAAAGCACGAAAACAAACGCCAGAAACCAACTCCACTTTACAGTTAGTTGAGACAGTAAATTTAATACGGAGTAAGTTGCACTCTCCTCGTGTGGCAAACAGTACAAGAATACAAACAATAAAATAAAATTAAGCGCTTTTCGTCCGGATGTTATACGGACTTCTTCAGATGTCAGCTCTAATTTAAAAAACTGTTTAAAAAGCCCTCGTCAAATGACGCAATCAAGTGGGTGGTCCTAAATTCATTCGTTTTTTTAAAAATACATTGTTTCAAACCCATAATCATTCCATTTCTACCTGTAAATAAAATAAATGAAAAGGAGCAAAACATAACTCTGCAAATCGACTCTGGTGGTCCCAAAACATTACGTTACACATGCACCAACTTTTATAACCACATTAATGTCATAAATTCGCTCATATTAACCAAGATGTTAAACTTAAATGTTGCCTTCAACGGCAACATTATAATAAGTAGTAAGGGTGAAAAATCCTATAATGTACCCATGTTAAATAGTTGTCTACATATACAATACATTAAGTCTAACGAAACAAGGGTAGCCCTAAAAGTATGAATAATAATCATTTAAAACACATAAATTTAGCTCATGCACCAATACTCAGTTGATTTATATAGATGTACTAAACATAGTTGATTATACATACATTATGTTCTCCTATTTAATTTTTAGTCAAATAACCTACAAAGGGCTAAATGACCCTTGATTACTCTTGTCTCTCTTTACCTACCTAAATTAATAAATATGTATATGTTTGTTTGCAAAGGCAGTATTAGAGATAATTATACTTCCCAGTTCCCTTTAATAAACTTTTTAATTTCAGTAAACATGCTATTGAGTAGGTTTCATTTAGGCCTGGATAACTACAAGCATCAAGTCTAAGCTGCCAACTCAACTCACTTTTTTCAAGCAGTAACTTGGCCGCATTTTCCTCAGATAGCCTTTTAATGTCCTGTGGAACTATTGAGTTATAACTTTAAATCTAAAATAATGGTCTGGGTTTATCTCACAATGTCTAGCTAAAGCGTTGTCCATTTTATGCTTCTGAATAGCATAAGTATGTTTGTATATCCTTTCACGTAATCTACAGTTGGTTTTATGGATGTAGAAAGCTGGACATCCTTGCCACTGTGCCAAGTAGACTACTGATTTGGTATTGCAGTTAAATTTGTCTTTAATGTGGTAAGTGTTGTTCCTAATCCAGAATCTATTACCCACCTCAATATATCTACTATAGCGACACACATCGAATCTATACATGCCTGCGTTCGTCTTTGTTGGTTTCAATGGTAATTCTAATAAACTTTTCATATTCATACCCCTCCTATAGGTAATGTTGGGATGTTCACCTATTTTATTGTGTATTTCCTTGTCCACAGACAATAGGTGCCAGAATTTCCTAACTATTTTTTGAATTTCTTCCGCTACTGGGCTAAATGTTATAATCAGTGTAAGAGAGTAGGCGTTCGTAGAACTGCTCACTACATCTACGTCGCTTGGTTCAATGACTTTCTGTTGTTGTGTAGTTGTTTCCTCCATTGTTGGCTCCACTAGGAAATGTTTACTCAAAATAGGTTTATAAGTTCCCTACTTCTTTTTAGTTGAACTTCACTAATAACCCTAGACAAAAGACTATTAGGATAACCTCTGTGCAAAAACATGTCTCTTAAGTTGTCACACTCTTCCCTGAAGTCATCTTCAAGAGTAATCATCCTTGCAGCTCGTACTAGCTGTCCCTTCACCACTGATTTTTTCTGGTGAAGGGGATGAGAGCTAGTATAGTGCAAGAATGAATGTGAATAGGTGTTTTTCCTATAAATCCTAGCTATATAGCTATATATCTTTGTTCAAGGATATTCTTTTCAAGTTCAACATCCAAATAGTGGATTTTTTGTTCCTGAGATTCCATAGTGAATTTCAAAAAAGTAACTGTACTGTTAAAAAAATCCACTATGTTGTTAGCTATGTGAATGTCACCATCCACTATTAAAAAGATGTCATCCAAAAATCTTGTGTAAAAAATGATTCTTTCCATCCAGATACTGTTAAAAACATAGTTGTTTTCCCAGTGGGCCATAACTAAATTAGAGAAACTAGCTCCACAGGGGGATCCCATGGCGACCCCAATTTTTTGGAGGTAGAACTTATTATTAAAGGTAATAAAGTTGTTTTTTAAAATAATACCCAATAATTCCTCCACTAATCTTAAGTCATTTTCATTCGCCCCTTTTGACCTAATAAACTCAAGGACCCATTCAATACCCATGTCTTGTGGAATGGATGAATAAAGGTCGCAAACATCCACTGTAAGGAAGTTCAGCTCTTCCCTGAACTCTAAGATGTTGATCTTACCAAGAAAGGACCACGAGTCCTTACAGATTTGTTTTTCTTTGTTCACAAATTTCTTAAGTATAGAGTCTATGACCTTTGCACATGGGTATGTAATGGATTACCTTGCGTCCATTAATGCTCTCATAGGTGGGTCTTGGGTCCCCTTATGGATTTTTGGTATTCCAAATAAACAAGGCAGTTTAGGTGATAAAACTGTAAGGTAATGACTAAGCTGGACATCAATTATCCCATCAATAAACAAGTCATTAATAAACATTCTTATTCTATTATAAGCAATGTTGAGTTCATTCAGACCTACTACCTCATATGTTTCTTTTTCTAGAACCTCTATCATTTTCTTTACATAATGTTCGTAATTCATCACTACTAGGCCACCACCTTTATCTGGTTTCATAAAGCGAATGGGAAGGCTCCAGAAAGATGACAACAAAAACATTTCCTCAACAGTCATGTTTTGTTCGTTTGAATTTCTTTTTTTGCTTAACAAGAGTTTCCTAAACTCATGTGCACATAAGAGTTCAATCATGCTTATCAAGGTATTTACTGGTGGGTTAAATGTACTCGTAACCCTAAGTTCACTATTACTATATGTGGAATTGCCCAGTAAGACTAATAAGTTTAATTTCCGTATAAACAACTTAAAGTCAATTAACAAGTCAGCTAAGTCATATTTGTGGGAACAAATGTTAAACCCTTAGAAAGTAGCTCAACAAGGTCACTATCAATATTATACTCTGTGTAATTATATATTTTAAAGTCACCTTCTTTGTTAACCACAAGTCTACAATGGTATAGCTCTTCCGGTCCACCTGGTAGGTTATCATCTATGTTTAGTTCCTCTTGTTGCTGAGAGTGTTGTAGGCCCTTTTGGGATAATATGTGTTCGAGGACCATTTGTTCCATAATTCAAAAAATAGTTAGGAAATTCTGGCCCCTAATGCCTGTGGGCAAGGAAATGAACAATAAAATAGGTGAACATCCCAACATTACCTATAGGAGGGGTCTGAATATGAAAAGTTTATTAGAATTACCACTGAAACCAACAAAGACGAACGCAGGCATGTATAGATGCGATGCGTGTCACTATTGTAGATATATTGCGGTGGGTAATAGATTCTGGATTAGGAACAACACTTACTACATTAAAGACAAGATTAACTGTAATACCAAATCAGTAGTCTACTTGGCACAGTGCCAAGGGTGTCCAGCTTTCTACGTCGGTAAAACCGACCGTAGATTACGTGAAAGGATATACAAACATACTTATGCTATTGAGAAGTATAAAATGAACAACGCTTTAGCTTGACATTGTGAGATAAACACAAACCATTATTTTAGATTTAAAGTCATAACTCAAATAGCTCCATAAGACATTAAAAGGCTATCTGAGGAAAATGTGGTCAAGTTACTGCTTGAAAAAAGTGAGGTGAGTTGGCAGCTTAGACTTGATGCTTGTAGTTATCCAGGCCTAAATGAAACCTACTCAATAGCATGTTTACTGAAATGAAAAAGTTTATTAAGGTGAACTGGGAAGTATAATTATCTCTAATCCTGCCTTTGCAAACAAACATATACATATTTATTAATTTAGATAGGTAAAGAGAGACAAGAGTAATCAAGGGTCATTTGTTCCTTTGTAGGTTATTTGACTGAAAAATAAATAGGAGAACATAATGTATGTCTAATCATCTATATAAATCAACTGAGTATTGGTGCATGAGCTAAATTTGTGTGTTTTAAATGATTATTATTCATATGTTTAGGGCTACACTTGTTTCGTTAGACTTAATGTATTGTATATATATAAACAACTATTTAATATGGGCACATTATAGGATTTTTCACCCTTATTGTAATGTTGCCGTTGAAGGCAACATCTAAGTTTAACGTATTGGTTAATATGAGCGAATTTATGACATTAATGTGGTTATAAAAGTCGGTACATGTGTAACGTAATGTTTTGGAACCACCTGGGTCAATTTGCAAAGTTATGTTTCGTTCCTTTTCAATTATTTTATTTACAGGTAGAAATGGAATGATTATGGGTTTGAAACAATGTATTTTTAAAAAAACCTAATGATTTTAGGACCGCCCACTTGACTGCGTCATTTGACGAGGGCTTTTTAAACCTTTTTTTAAATTAGAGCTGACATCTAAAGAAGTCCGGATAACATCCGGGCGAAAAGCGCTTAATTTTATTTTATTGTTTGTATTGTACTGTGTGCCACACGAGGAGAGTGCAACTTACTGCATATTAAATTTACTGTCTCAACTAACTGCAGAGTGGAGTTGGTTCCTGGCGTTTGTTTTTGATAAAATACACACTGCATAATACCTAACTTGTACTCTGAATATTTATTGTATCTGGGGAACCAAGGAACCAGAATAAACAGACCTTAAATATTTTCAGATCTCCAATGCCCTTAATTTTAATGATCTGAAGAAGAATAATTGAAAGCACTTATCGTTTGACAAGGAAGGGACTACTACTTTCATTTTGTTGGTTTTTAACTTTGGTGACATTAAATACTTGCTTTTAACGGATCATTTGGACTTACATCGTGGATAGAACCTTGCTAACCCTCAGGTTCTGTACTTAGCTTTTCAGTATATTTTCGGTTTTAGCTGTGGTTGTACTTCCAGCTGTTCGTTTTCACTATTTGTATATTTGGCAGTTCTACTTCAGCAGTGGAAAGGTATTCATCATTTTTAATTTTAACACTGGAGCTAATGAGATATTGTCATTTATGCCAGGATAAACAGTGGTATTAGTTCTTAGTTGCCACTCAAACTCTAGTTTCTCAAGATGTAGGTTCAAGTCTCTACCCCTACCACAATCAAACACTCTGTTGATGACAGAAAACAGAAAGTTTTTGAAATTATTACAGTTCTTAGAATGCATATATAATGCATTCTCTTTCTTGATGTTTCTACTATGTCCTAATATCTTTTCCTTGAGTTTCCTAGTGGTTTTACCCACATAGAAAACAGGACAGGACATGCAGGTAGCTAGACAGATCACCATCTTGGTATGCAGTTGCATTTACCAGGACATGGAAGGGTACGATAATAACCATCAATTACAACATACGGACCTGTGTTAATAAATTTACAGGCCTTGCAAGCATTACATTTTGGAGACTAAATCGCTTGTTTTTGTTTGTTGCTTGTCCAATAAGTTTTTGATGTTAGGACCCATACTATAGGTAATTCTAGGAAACAATCCTAAGATGTTCATAGTATCTTGATCAAAAATTGTCTTCCAAGTGTTATGAACTATGGATGTGATTGTCAAAGCATCCTTATTGTATTTCGAGAACCAACATACCATCAGTTGACAAAACTTTTTTGTTATAAAAATAGAACAAATGTCCCTGCCAAAACACCAGATAAACGCTCGAATTCCAGTATAAGTTGTTATTAAAGCAGTCACAAGGTCAGTGGAATAAAAGCGAAGCAGGTATCTTTAAAACGAAATTTATTGTCAAAAGACAGACAATATATATTTGTTGGTCAGATTAGCGCTTTCACTCATAGAGCTTCTTCAGATCATGAATAAACAGACCAAATACATTGCATAGTATATATGCTATCCTGTTCAACTTGTGAGCCTATCACATTCATTCACTAATCAAGCCTTAAAGTAAAAGATGTATATATACACATATTGTATTAATATATTACATTAAAAACTGACTAAAATCCTTCTTCAAAAATCTACTGTCTACATAAATATCTAAATCTCTCATGTTACAGAATACATATAAAAATACTTCTGAGTATATTCTAAACACTCGTAAAAAAGAAAAACATGACTATAGGGATATCTAAATAACTAAAAAATATATGTATATTTTCAGTTATACTATATCTTGAGAGCTATAATAATAATGTGACC